>NW_028301625.1:14545454-14848484 GCF_987345545.1 Pholcus phalangioides | reverse complement strand
TACAATGCAACAAATTGCAGCGCAATACAACTCAGGATCATCGCAAAGCATATCCGTACTCTCTACAAGATGGATTTTAAAACGAAATGCTTCCAATAGCCGGCGATCAATAACAGTCCCATTTATTTCGCTACAAAACTGAAGAAAACGTCTTTTGTGAGCTAGAAAACGCCGAAATTGGACACTTGATGAATAGAAGAAAGTTATCTGGTCTGACGAATAAAGATTTCTTCTCCATGACGTTGATGGTGGGATCCGTGAGTGGCTCAAGCAGCACAAAGACATGGATCCGGCATGCTACATGACAACTCTTCATGCGAATGGTGGCAAAATCACGGTCTTAGAAGCATTTTCCTCGTATACCCTTGGTCCCTTATTTCCGTTGGAAATATCCGTCAATGCCAGCACCTACCTCCATATCGTTGCTGACCACGTGCACCCGTTGTTTATGGTCATAATGTTTACTGATAATGATGGCTATTTCCAGCAGGACAATGCACCTTCCCACAGGGCTGGAATTATCTCAGATTGGTTTGAGGAACATGATTCAGAGTTTCAATCGCTTCAATGGCCCCTCAGTCACCCGATCACAACCCAATTGAGCATTTGTGGGACGAGGTTGGAAGGTCTGTTAAAAGCTCCGAAACAACACCTTCTAATCTGAGGGAATGAAGAACTGCCATTTCGTTAGCATGGGCTAATATTCCTCCTCAACGGTTTCAGCAACTTGTAGAGTGCATGCCTAGGAGAATATCTGCTGTCATCAAAGCCAGAGGAGGTCTCACACGATATTAGTGGTGAGTAGCGGGGTGATCCTAATTTTTTGGTCACTGGGTGTATGCTCATATGCTAATCATTAGTTCAACATAGTTGTTCAGCCTTGTGGTCGCCCAGAAAGTTCTTGACAACAAAGACGCATGAAATCCTCGCTTTCCGCTCTGAATCCCTGAAATGAGGATTTTTTATAAGCTGTCTGATTTGAGGACAATCAAAATATCCAGCTTTAAGTTTTTCTGTACTTATTCCAGGCTTTTTTGTCTTATGTATGCAAAGCAAGGGCTGTCCTGATCAAGAGATTTTATGAACTGTTTCATTAACCCCCTTTTTTATATGCAGCGGAGGCAAGATGATTCTGTCACGTCCGACTAAGGGTTCACAAATAACATTTATTTCTCCAACAACCGTGTTCTATCTCGTAGGCCACTCTTTTCTTATCCAGTGGTATTGTTTGGCTCTGCTGCCTGGTAAACTATCAAAAAGCAAGGACATTTCGTGTAGCCCCTTTGCTGATCAAGGAAAAAGTTGACCATTTCAAGTCCCTATTGATGTGCGTGAAACCTGATCTTCTCTATGGTCAAAGCTATGGTGTCATATTCTTCTTTGATTTTGGTTAAGCGAGCAATGGGTCTTGAAGGCTGAATCAGGATATGTACATTTACTCCTGTTATGTCGGTTTATGCCAGTAATATTCACAATACGAATATAACAGTCCTCAAAGTAGTTTATGGGTTCCCTCAAAACCATTGGAACACCAAGTTTTAGACTCCTTATCTTCCCATAAATTCACTGTTATAGGTGCTCTACACAAGTTTTACACAGAATGTGTGAAGTCCAAACTTCATCTTCGTCACCAAGCTTTACGCCAGAGTACTCAAAGTAAGATCTTTTAACAACATCATTAATAGCTTTTCTGTTCTTTTTTTCTAGGAGTGTACTCACCGCCATATGTAACAAAATACATCCGGACGATTAACACAACTTTTTTCAACTGGATGTCATTCTTTCTTTTCATAAACTTTCAAAACAAAGAACCACTTTCCGCGCAATTTATTCGGTAACAAATTGCCCATGGTGATAAACCAGAGTTGTGCTCGGTTTGAAAGAAAACAAAGAACTTTATAAGTTGTGTTAGATTTAGATCTCACAAAGCAGAGCTGATAGAGAAAAGCTACTTTCATATTTGAAACCAACACACAAAATATAATCAAAATCAGTTTAAAAATTCCAGGCACCAAACAAAAAAAAAATTTTTGTAGAGCTGTGTGTGTGTGTGTGTGTATAATATATTGTATAATAAAATATAATATTATAAAATTATATAAATAGTTAAATATAATATATATATCTTCAATTTTTTTTCTTTTTTTCATACCCCTTCTCTCATTACCTTTTGATTCCAAATTTTATTTAATAAATATAAAAATTTAAATAAAATATCTAATTCTATTTTAAACTGTTATTTGATTTTGAACGTATTATTGAATTTTAACATTATTATATCTAATATTGAATCAAATAAGCGTCATAATTAGGCCTATGATGTACGTATATACAGTAATTATGATTTATCGATAAAAAAATTTTCCGTGGCAAAATTAACTCGTACATGATATTTAAAAATGACGGTGATTTTATCAAAAATTACAATAGCGGAATTTTTACAAAGATGTTTTGACTAATTAAAATTCATTTCTCTGATTATTATCTTTTATCCACCCCAAACTTTTTCAATTATGATATGGTTTAGATCTCCAGTTATCAAACTGATTCATAAAAAAAAATTAGAAAGGCGCAATTTGGACTTGGATTGTTCTTCTTCAAGAATTTTTTAGAAAAAATAATTCCACGGAGTTTTAAGAAAGAAATAATTCCAGAATTTCCAGGAACAAAATAATTCCAGAGAAGTTTATAAGAAAAATAATTCCAGAGAAGTTTATAAGAAAAATAATTCCAGAGAAGTTTATAAGAAAAATAATTCCAGAGAAGTTTATAAGAAAAATAATTCCAGAATTAAAGAAGGATATTATTCCAGAATTTTTAAGAAAAAAAATAATTCCATGATTTGTAAGAAATAAATAATTCCATAATTTGTAAGAAATAAATAATTCCGTAATTTGTAAGAAATAAATAATTCCAGAATTCAAGAAATAAATAATTCCAGAATTCAAGAAATAAATAATTCCAGAATTCAAGAAATAAATAATTCCAGAATTCAAGAAATAAATAATTCCGGAGCTTAAGAAAGAAATAATTCCGGAGCTTAAGAAAGAAATAATTCAAGAATTTAAGAAAGAAATAATTCCAGAATTTCTAAGAAGGAAATAATTACAGTATTTGAAAAAGAAATAATTCCAAAATCAGTGAAAGCTTTTAATAATTTAGGGCCCGCGTTTGATTCGGAGCCCTGTGTTCAGTTCTTGCACTTGTTCACGAATTCAATTAATAAATAAATTTATCCTTATTTTGGTCCCTAAAATCGTACCTCCTCCTCCTTCATGCGAGTACATAAATACGATAAATTCAATCGTTATTGGCAATTTATCGGATGCTTGGCGAGTAAAATACGAGCCAAAACCGAGAGAACTGTGACAGCAGCGCTCCTCCGAGAAGAGGAGGAACTTGTGGGCGCGGTTAACGGTTTACGTCAAAGCTGCATCTTCCAAGCGGCGTTGGTTAACGTATTCAGTCCCCTGCTTTTCGGCACTTCGATCAAACACGTGCCCGAGTAGACCTCTGAAGAAATTTTGTGCAAATTTCTATCGAAAAGCTAAAAAATCATCGAAATGGCCGATGAACAGCCTTCGTGTTCTCGTCGTCGTCAAACAAGAAATCCAATTAATCGGGAAAATATTATCAGCAAATTACAAGTCACACTTGGAATAACAAAAAAATTGGCAAGTTCTCTACTGATAAAATCAAAGTGGAATTATCAGGTAAGAAATAATGTATAATATTCCACATTTATATGCATATTTTTTTTATTCGGAGTATGCCGTAAACTTCAAGTTTTTCATGTTTAATTGCTTTCAAACAGCCATCAAAAACTTTTATTATTGTATTCTGAAATATACTGATGATTTGATTGTCAAAATATTGTATTCTTGATAACTGATTGTTGAAAATTAAGTAAATAAAATAGCAGGGCCGTCTTAAGAGTATCATGGGCACCCGGGCCAAATGATGTTTCTAAGGCCTACCTCGAATATTCTCGAAAAATTCACCTACTTCTTGTTTTTTTTTAGGCCCGTCTTCTCTTGAGGCCCCTGGGCCCAGTGCTGTCTTAATGCATGGGCCCACCCGGGCAACTCACAGAAATGAGATCCGGTTGAAATTTTCTAGGATTTACCAGGTAGAGCCTCCGAAAAACCATTTGTCCCGGGGGCGATTGATACTCTTAAGACGGCCCTGCTCCAAAGGCAATACAGTAGAACAGAAGAGGGCAACCCGCGCCACGCGTGTGGCACGGGGGGAACGCTTTTCAAATTCTCTTAAAACCCATTTTTGATAGCTTCTCAAATTCATGACCAAGTTACACAAATTTTTTTTATATACAGTATAACTGGTTGCTTAAATAACATATTTGAGAAGTTTCAAAAAATTGGATATTAATTTAGCATGTTTTTCTTTATAATTAATGTAAATGTAAATTTACAATTAATAAACTTTTTAATTAATATAAATTAATTAACTTAATTTATTTAAAATAACTAGCGATTATGATATTTGGAACCTCATGTACCATGTGAAAAAAAATTAAGAAAAAAAAAAAATTTTATTTTTAAAAAATTTATTTCTGTTCATGGTCATGGAAAAAAAGATCCAGATCGAAAATCAGGAAAAAATTTCCAAAAATTTCATTTTTGTGAAAAGACAAAAAATTAAATTTCTTTGTAAACAAATTTTAAAAAATACTACGGCACCCATTGAACCTTTTAATTTGAATGAATGTTAATTTCATACAAAAATTTGAATAAAAATTAATTGAAAAAATTTTTTGAACAGCGTCGCAAATGAAACAAACGTCAGTCAAAAATGGGAAATTCTATTCCATTTTTGAATCAAAGAAATTTTCTCCAACACTTATATAATGGTCTTATATACATCATCTTTAGGCATAGTTGCTGGACGTCCCACGAGTATGAGATTTAGGATCGTCCGCATGGGGGGACATTCATTGTACAATAAAATTACATTGAAAATCCGTGAATTCTTGGGGGGGGGGGGGGAAGCTAAGCCATCTTACAAAATTTAACGGGGGAGGAAGGAGGGGGTCCACGCACCCTGAGTCCTCAGGTTCCGGTGTCTATGCCTAATATGGTGTAGGTAAGGTGATCTCTTCTACCGATATATATACAGGGTGGGAAAAAATTCCGTAGAAATTTGAAAAATACATAAAAACCGGAAAAATTACCGAAATAGAAAACGGTTTGCAGGGTTAGCATTGCTAAAGGTCACGGGAAATTTTTTAAGACGGGGAAAAAATAATTCAAAAACAGCCGATAGGTGGCGCTGACATACACAAGTCAAAGAAAAGATACGCAAATGACGAATAGAAAAATGCCTCCAAATCGTTTATTAAAGCCGTATGTGTTCCACATGACCAAAGTGCCGTCTTAACGCATGGGACCACCCGGGCACCTTAAGAAAAGAGGGGCCCCACAAAAATGAGATTTGGTCGAAATTTTCTAGAATTTACCTGGTAGAGCCTCAGAAAAACTACTTGGCGCGGGGGGTTCATGATCCTCTTAAGACGGTCCTGATCACCACCACAGGAGACAACACGTTGCAGACGATTCACAAATCCAGCAACGGCAGAGTGCAGCAAGTCCACATACACGGTTTATAACGATGAAGTGATTGTGGATTAGGAGAGCAAGTTCTTATTACTGTCTCATTTGCATATTTCCACCGAAGTCGCTCGTACCAGCGCCACCTATCGGCTGTTTTTTAGTTATTTTTTCCCTGTCTTAAAAACTTCCCGTGACCTAGTGATGCCAACCCTGCAAACCGTTTTTTATTTCGGTCATTTTTTTCGGTTTTTATTCATTTTTAAAGTTTCTACTGGTTTTTTGCCCACCCTGTAGGTATAAAATCTGCATTGCGATAATCGAATCTATGACTCAACAGTAAAAGCAATTTATACCTCAGAAGAGTGACAAACTAAACACTTTTGCGAAAATAAGAGGGCAACCGAACAATATTTTGCACAGAGAGAATGCTCGTCTCCCGTGAAACCGAGATGTAAGATCTACATGTTAAAATTCGTGGAGTGGCACGGGTATCGAAAATAACAGATTGTGGTACGGCTGGGACAAAGTGGCCAACACTACTGTAAAACCTCGTTATAACGGACTAATAGGGTTGAAGGTTGTCGGTTATAATGAAAGTCCAATAAAAACAAATAATTGTTATAGGAGGGGTGTAATTTTTACAATTTTTTTTTCGCTGTCCGTTACAAGTGAAGTCTGTTACAGTGGGGTCCCTTATAGTGAGGTTCTACTGCATAAGAATTTGAGAGAGAGTATATAAGCCGTCTGAGCTATATTGTATTTATATTAGTATAGGCCTGTAGGTTATATGTTAGTCATGGCCCCCACATCTGGCAACAGGGCTCCTAGCCTTTGACGGGCCCCAGGAATGACGTTTCTCGAGCCCCTCCAAAGTGAATTTATAGTGCGAAAAACCCAAAGTGATATAAATCGTCATGGGCCCCGAGCTGGACACTTGTGGGAGGTTATGATATTAGTATATTGGATAGCCCAGTGGTTCTCAAAGTGTGTATCGCGGCTCCTAGGGCATCGTGGTGAGCTGTCCTTACTAAAGGTATGCCTATTCAATACCATGAAGCGTTTCTTTGTTAGACTATTCTGGGGAGCCGCGGAAACATATCCACTAAGGCAAGTAAGCCACGAAAGACAAAAATTTGAGAGCCACTGGGTTTGCCTATATTTTCACTGAGTGCAAACCCCGAAATTCATATAAGAAGGCTCTTTCAGAATCACAAAAACTTGTGCTAGCATATATGCATCTTGTAACAGGTATACAGGGTGATTACTTAATTCCCCTTTACTGGCGAACCGTTGATCCTATAGGCATGCTTCCATTAATAAAATTATCCAAATAACGTGTAGTACTCAGATACGCCAATCGTGGTGCAAGGGGGTGTATAGTTGCAAGTTGAAATAAAAAAATTAACTTTTTATTCGCGCGGACAACCTCAAAATCCCTATTAGAAAGCTTTTGCCCTATCTCTCCTGAGGACAACAAAAAAAATTCACGTTTCCAAGCGCAGTATTCGCAGAGATATTTGAATTCAAAAATCGCAGGAAATTTGGTAAACAACAACATAAATCAGGGAAAGAAGCGTTTTCCGTTAGTTTATGATGCATAGTTTCCCAAACTTTTTATTCCATCGCCCCCCCCCCTTTTCAACTCAAGCCTGTCCATAGCATCCTTTACTAACCCACAGCAGGACCGCCCTCGCCAGACGAAAAAATAATGGTGGGGGAAAGGTGCGTCCTCTCAACAATTTCGGGGCACTGGAAATATTTAGTACCCCCTTCGATCCGATTTTATATATTTTGTGGGGGAGGGGAATCGGCATCCACTATTTCAGAAAATACAGGAATACTTTCCGACAAAAAACGCCGTGTAAGAGATGGAATAATGAAGAAAATTTGATTAACCATTCTCTCAATTCTTTCACGTGAGAGATTTCACATCATCTACTGCTTCTTATTTTTCCCGGTAATAATATCCATCGATTTTGCATTGTGGGTAATGATGTAAATCACACCTGCTTCTTCCACTAAATTGATGCGTAAGAACCTACTATAAATAATTAGAGAATTAACCATATACAGGGACCTACAACTGTACATATTAAGAAACGTTTTGAAAAACTGAAAATTATTACCTTGAAAATGTTTTTCGTGGAATCAAAAGAGCAATTGACTAACTGGTGAGCAAATAATACTAAAATAAATCGAAGTATAATTAGGCTGTATACAAATAGTACACGCTACGACAAGGATCGTTCACCTGCTATTGATTTCTTTGGAAACCGATTGTAGTTATGAATAGTTTGTTTTCGAAATTGGTTTTTTCTTATCAAATTTTTGGAACTTCGTTCTTAATACATTATTGTTTGGTATCGAAGCGATGGGAGAATGAAGAAAATTTGATTAACTATTGTCAATTGTGTTTCACGTGATCTCACATCCATTGTTTCTCCTTTTCTGGAAATAATTTACAGTATTATTATTTTTGCATAATGAGTGATGTATATAGCTCCCACTCTGTTTTCACTGAAGTTATTATCCTCTATAGCAGTGGTTCTCAGCCTTTAGAATCCCACGGCCCGGTTGAATTCTAGTCTCAGTGGAAGACACGAGTAATGGGAAATAAATGGGGAAAAATGAAACCAGATGAATTACTCACGGCCCGGTTTCACCGATGCTTGGGACCGGTACCGGGAGCATATTTCGCAAGAGCACCGCTATTCCGCGATTATACAATTTTGTTCGTAATTTTTTTCCATACAGCCAATGTCGCGTTGCTTCAGCCTCTACGATAATTCACGTAACTCTAAGATATCTTCTTTTTCGTATTTGATCGCCGAACAGCGTTGCAAACAAGGTAGATATTTCCACCGCTGTTCCGCTAGACATTACAAATGCGCAATCGCGCTATTTTCAATGCAATATAAACGATTTTATTTTTTTAAACCAAAAAATTTATACACTGAGAATACGAACTGAAATATTCAGACAGCTAAAGGCAGATCACGATTTCAAATTTCTGAAAAAATCGTGATAGAAAAGCTTTGCAAATTTTAGTAAAATATTTCTCCAATTTATCAATGGATTTCTTTATAGTAAATCGACCAAAAATAAACAGAAAAATAAATTAATAAATGTATGAAAAATAAATTAATAAATGTAAGAAAAATAAATTAATAAATGTATGAAAAAATAAATTAATAAATGTATGAAAAATAAATTAATAAATGTATGAAAAAATAAATTAATAAATGTATGAAAAAATAAATTAATAAATGTATGAAAAAATAAATTAATAAATGTATGAAAAATATATCGTACATGTTGATAATCGTAAACAGCTATAAAATATTTGAGCTTCTATTTGAAAATTGGAGCTTCAGAAGAGAAAAGATGCTGAAAGGAATTGCATTTTTTAGAACATTATTATTGGTGTTAATAACTTTTTACTATTTAATTGATTCATCATTTATTCTAAGAGTTGGCAAAATATGTTGTAATGCATTGTACAGCAAAAAGAAAAATTAAAAGATTTAAATTAATTTCGGATGGGAAGCGGAATAAAAATTGACAACTTCAGCGAGCTGGATTTCAGATTCACAGTCTGAAACACTACAACCTACAGAGGGGCGGCTTAAACAAGGGGTGCGTTGCACCCGGGTGGCAGGATCTAAGGGGTGGCAGCTTAGGCTCGTTTAGACAACGAAATTTGGAAAAAATTCTAGTAAAAAATTCACATGACATCACGCTTCTGAGCCATAACTTGACGACGAAAATGTTGAGAAAACTTCAGGGATTAAACAGGGCCTGGAACCGTAAACTAGCATGTATGTACTAGCAATAAGAATATATTCTATCACAAGTGGGACAAGTTTGCATTTCGGTTTTTCCACCCAGTAATTTTCTGGAGCTGTCAATTGAAAGCCAATTAAGAATTTCACTTCTCATTTGCCCGGCCCCTGAAGCACCAGAAACGTCTTTGAAATACATTTCTTAATTCTGCTACTACTTCACGACACACCAACTTCCGTCATATCGTTATCAGCGATTTACTGCCGTTAACGAAGTGGTTGGAAATGAAGGCGCCAACTATCGGTGGTCACCTCAGGCTCCTTAGGTCTTATCTACATTCTTTCAGCGTATGCCCTCAGAGGTGGGGTGCTTAATAGTTTTGCTCATCTATATTGTTTCTCCGGTTCGAATCTGGGACCTGGTGGCAACGTTCACAATGGTAAAGTCACCTCGTTACACTTCCTCTTTACAGGATAAGTGTGAGTAATGATGGCTTATCAATAAGAGCTGTAATTTAGATTGAGTTATCTGGCATAACAGTAAAATAATCTCTGACCAAAAAGCGGGACGTATGATCACGCACATTTTGCTCGACAATCACCACAAATTAACTACTAAAAAAAATAAAGTTTATTCCCTGACTAAAGCCCTATCAGCCTCCCACCAGGGTCGTCTTTAGGGGCAACATATGAGGCTTTGCACCCGAACGGCAAGTAAGCTCGAGCCATAGACTAAAGATATAAAGTATGTATTATTCTTACTCTGCGGAGTATTCTTACTCTTCAGAGTATTATTCTTACTTTGTGGCTCGAGCCGCTCCTGCAGCTACACCAATTCAGTTGACAGACAAGGATCTAAAACTGCTTACTACCAAAGCATATATGTACTTTTAGTGAAGCCTAGCCACGTCACAAGCTTCGTGCGGAGGCCTTCTTCTATAGGTGGTGTTGGCCAGAGACCTGCATATATAGGGATGACCATAAGACGCAGACCCATATTCTACGGAACATCCCCGTAGTTTTTATAAAATGTCCCGTTCTTTCAACGAGGCTTGCTTGAAATTGTATCCTTTACTGAAATCAAGAATTAAGATTATCCTAATGACCTGTAGATTATATTATGTTAATTAATATCAATTGACACTAATCACACACTAACAACAATTACTATAGTCACACACAAATACGTTTGTGACGTGTTTTTTATTTTTGTGAACTACATTTCAATCCATTGTGACTTGCCGTAGCTGTGACTATTTCCAGTCATTAGATGTTTTTTCGAAGATTTTAGCTGTAGTTAGCAACTTTACAAACTTTTGACACTAATTAGCAACTTTACTTGACTTTGACAATTTTTTTGGATAACGATGGCAACTTTATTTTCCTTTGACAATTTTTATGGCTATAATTGGCAACTTTACTTGCTTTCGACAATTATTTTTGTGGCTATAATTGGCAACTTTACTTGCTTTCGACAATTATTTTTGTGGCTATAATTGGCAACTTTACGTGCCTTTATCAATTTTTTGTCTGTTTTTGCCAGTTTTATTTGCTTTTGAGAACGTTTTTGCCAGTTTTACTTGTTTTTGACGATAATTTGCGACGACTCCTATTTCCGATAATGCAGGGCCAGAACTAGAGGGGGCAACTGCACCGGGCGGAAAAATTCAACGGGTGGAAGCTTTAGGTGGGAACAAAGAGCACTTATAAAATTATCGAATTTTAAAGTGATGAGGACGGCAAAATCGTGTTTGCCACGGGTGGCAAAATACCGGCCAAATAATACGGCCCTGGATAACATGTCTTGTAATCTCGATTTCCCCGTATTTTATCAAGGAGATATGGTTAGAAGAGAAAGCCTAGGTCATATATATTTTTACTTTTCTACCGGAACATCTTTCGCGGGCCAGATGAAACACCTTGGCGGCCCGCATTAGCCGGAAGTTGTGCACCACTGCTCTCTAGCCTACTACTCGGATCTTCAACTCATGGCTCGCGGGCCACACGTGGCTCTCGAAACTTCTTGCAGTAGCCCGCTGGCGAAAAAGCTTAAAAAAAAGAAAAAAATTTATTCTAAATCTGGTGAAAGGAGTAATTTTAAAATTACTTACGGAAAAAATTTCAGAACGAATTAAATATTTTTATAATTATTGAAAGAAACAATTTTGGAATTAATGAGAGAAATGATTTCATAACTATTGAAAGAAATAATTTCAGAATAACTTCGGAAAAAAAAGATTTAGAAATTTGGAATTCATTAAAATCCATAATTAATGAAAAATATTACAGAGGTTTCGAAAGAGAAATGTTTCCAGAATTGATGAAAATTTATATTTAATAAAAAAATAATAATTCGGAGTGAATAAAAAATTCATTTTTGATGACGAATTTATTTCACAATTAATGAAAATTCATATTTAACGGCAAAAATAATTTCAGAAAAATTCAAAATTCATATTTTACAGGAATGCTGAAAATAGATATATCAAAGTATAATTACAAGAAAATAATGGAAAGTAAGAACTGATCAATATTTTAAATTAATGAATAATTCTTAAACTAATAAAAATTCAGATTGTATGAAAAATAATTCATCAATTTTAATTAAATGTAAAAAATTCAGGATTAATGGAAAATTATTACGTAAATAAAAACAAAATAATAGCTAGAAATGTAAGTTCGGAATTAGTAATGAAGATGTCATAAAAATTAAACATTGATGAGAATTTGAAATTAAAAAATAACCACAGAGTTCACAAAATTTCGGGATTAAAAAAAATTTGTAATTAATGAAGAATAATTCCGGAATTTAATGAAATTATAATTTCGGATTTTATGAGAAATAATCCCGTAATCAATGAAAATTTAGAACTGCTGAAAAATCGGAACTAATGAAAGAACAATTCCGGTAACCTACCTACTAATAAAAATTCCGAATTAATGAAAATAATTCCGAATTAATGAAAATAATTCCGAATTAATGAAAATAATTCCGAATTAATGAAAATAATTCCGGAAATAATGAAAAAAATTGTAGATAACAACTGTATTGGTGTTTATAAATGCACATTCAGATTCAACGATTCGCGCGCACGTGGGACACGTGAAACTGCGGCTGAATGACAACGCCACGCGTCTGCTCTCACACGCCGTGTCTGGCGCAGTTTTACTGATTTTCGTTGGCGTGCGATGCTGTGTCGCGCTACACACGTTATACGTGTCTCAATTTGAGACTGGAATTAAACCGCTATTTTTTTCTTACAAAAATAATGTGTGTATTGAGTGTGAATGTTGCTTCTTGTTACTTGTCTTGACTTCTTGTTAGAAAAACTGCCAAAGCTGTAGTCTCGGGTCAGTGTTTCTCAAACTGTAGCCATGTAGTCAGGGCCCAACATGGTCCTGGAATATTGTAACGGGGCCACGGGCAGGAACTGTTTTTTGCATGCGTAAACGGAATACTTGCTCAGGGCCCACAAATTTTCAGGGTCCCGAAATTGGTTGCTTTTTGTATTACAGGCACAGACCCCAAGCCTTCGCCTCAAAGAACACTAAATATAAGGGATACCAGAAATTCATATTTGCCCACGGTCCGAACTTTTGAAAAAACAGGTCCTTCCCACGGGTGAAAATTTAACAGAAAGGAAGCCACGACAAGTGGATAAAGAGGCACAGAGAACTGTGAAAAAAAAATGCGGATGCAGATAAATAATGCTTTTAATTTAAATATGCTGTAAAACTTATGACTACTTTCAGAATCTTGCCAAAATCTGGGCCATATCAATTATTGAGCTCATCCTTGCATGGCCCAGGAAACGTCATGTCTTTACGGGGTCCTACGGATCTGGTACCGTGCTTTACGACAGTAAGACCTCGGTATAACATCATTTTTAATGCCGGCTAATGATGTCACCTTTTATTGGTCCCTGCAAGCATGTTAGTGAATTGGGATTTCACGTTATTAAGTCACACCGCTTATAAAGTCATTCTTATTATTCGGTTCCCAAGGGTGACGTTACACCGAGGTCTGACTGTATGTAAGCAGTGCGGTCTTAACGCGTGGGCCTACCCGGGCACGGCCCGGGGCCTCAAGAGAAAAAGGGCCTCACAAAAATGAGACAAATTTTCGAGAATTCACCAGGTATGGTCTCAGGAAAAATCACTTGGCCCGAGAGCCCATGATGCTCTCAAGACGGCCCTGTATGTAAGCTGTTACCAGGGCCGTAACTATGACTTTTGTGTGGGGGAGGGAGCAAACATGATTCTGCCGCCCTCACTACTATAAAATTCGATGATTTTATGACGATGTCTTTGTTCAATTCTGAAATTTTCCGTCTCCCCACCCCTGAATTTTACCGCCCAGGGCAGCTGGCTACTTTTGCCTCTCTTTACTTCCGAACATAGCTGTTACTTCCAGCTTATGAGACCACGGAATATCGCTCAGCCCGGGATTCCATGATGTTGTGACGGCCCTGCATAGAAATAATATCGTGAATATGGGGTCATTAAAGTATTACGTCAGCGTCGAGGGAGGGGGTTTCCGATTTGCTTTAATTTTTTTTTTCAAAAATATTTTGTGCATTAAAGAAATATTTTTGATTGTCTGGGGGGGGGGGCACAAGTAATTCTTTTACTTTTACATTTTCCCCCAATCACAATTTTACGGAGAGAGGTCATAGCTGAATTTCCCTCCTTCCACACTGATATTCTTTCCTATTTTATTTTCATTTTAGAATCAACCAAAGCATTTTTTATTCCTTTTTGACACTTTTCTTGTGTGAAACACGCTGTGAATTCATAACATAACTTTTTGTTCTTTTCAGTTGGCAATCCAATTACATGTCCCAGATGAAGTAAAATCACTCAAGTCAAATTCTCAGAAAAGTCAACCCAGGCCTAAAAAAGGGTAAGTTCTTATATAATTTTGAATGTATATGCGGACATCTTTATAACAGATCAATGAAAGAAATGCATTTAAGAAAATGTGTCCAATATTCTAATTATAAGAGCCCGGAATATATGCGCTAAAAAATAGCAAAATCTTCATTAAAAAACGCTGGAATATGCACGAAGAATCGCTGATATATGTACTAAAACACTGAAATATACATTAAAAATAAAGAAAAATCTGCATTTAAAAATGCCGAGATGTGCCATGAAATCAAAAAATATGTGCAATAAATGAGAACAAATCCATCTGATAATGCCGAAGTACGGCACTAAAAATAAAAAAAGAAACCCAAAAATGAAAAAGTATGCATCTGAAAGTGCCGAAAAATGGAAAAAAATATCATAAAAATAGTGAAAATATGCATTTAAAAATACCGAAATATATATAAAATACAAAAATGTGCCTTAAAAATTCTTCAATACGCCCTAAAGAGCATATATAGGAATATTGGAAAAACATAATTATGTAAAATAAAAATAAAAAAACGTTTAAAATTCTGAAGTTTCCCCCAAAGAGGAAAAAAAAGCAAAAAAAATGAGAAAAAAATTGCTTATTAAAAGCAATTGAAGTACGGCCTAGGAGAAAAAAAAATGAAGAAAACATTCATTTGGAAGAGGTAAAAATATGCATTTAAAAATGCTTAAAAATATTCCCTAAAATGATCATTACTAAATGCCGAAATATTTTCTTTAAAAAATTCTATTAAAAAGAAATTCGTTTAAATCCGAAGAATAAAATCATTGAAATAATCTTGAAAAAAACAATGAGATTAAAAGAAAAAAATTCTAAAAATATGCACATATTCTAAAATTTCGGTGATTTTATGCGTTTATATGCACTTGCTATAGAAAGTGGTAAAATATGCAATTGCATATGCACTTATGCATTTGCATATAATCCGGGCTCAACTAATTATCAATTACAATCCTGTCATCTCACTTAAGTATATACAGGCAAAATATTTGTTATTTTTATTTCTACCTGTTTGATGGCTGGGAACCTCACTTTGATAGCGTGATCCAAGACAGTGTTTCCCAAAGTGGGCAATATCGCCCCTCCCCCTGGTGGGCGATGGAATGGTCCAGGGAGGCGACAGAAGCTACGGATTAAACATAGGATCCAATGGGTTCACTTGAGCTGGGGGGGGCGATGAAAGAAAAAAATTTCTGAAGGAGGGGCGAGAGATGAAATGAAAAGTTTGGAAAACTATGATCTAAGTCTATGTGTATGAAATTGTTCAGAATATGTATGATAAGAATAATCAACTCCATGTCAAAATTTATGTTTTCGTATTTTCAGATGCAAAAGAACAAACCGGAAGAAGTGAGTGATTTTTATGATGTGGATTAATCACATGTACATATTTTGGCGTTTTAATTTTACCTAAAAAATGCCTAAAACCCATAATGTCCATGTTTTTAGTCACAAAACGGATCCTTTTGACCATATAAAAATTTAAATTTCGTAACTTTTAAAAAATACTTTTTTTTACTCAGATGGCTTTTAAAATTGTTTAGCATAATTTTTTTAAAACATTTTTTTGTAGAAGTTACCTTCAGACAAACGGTTAAGGCAATGGTTCGCAAACTTTTGTCACTTGCGGCTCCCTTGCCATATTCATGGTTCTTCCGCGGCTCCCCAGAATAGTTTATTAGATATTGTGCATCCACAAAAGAGTCACTTGAAAGCATAAACAGGCGCAAACATCAATATTTCCAGCTCGTCACGACGCCGCTGGAAAAGGTTGACGACGCACACTTCGAGAAACACTGGGTAAAAGAATAAGCTGTTGGACAACCGATAAGAGTGAACATCCTGGAAATTATATTACAAGTTTTGCATATTCTGCAGAAATATTTTTTTCAGATTTTTCATGATTATAATTAAAAGTCTAAGTGTTAAAACTTGATGCGTTAAATAAAAAAATAATAAGTAAAACTGAAAGAAAATTCAAATTACATTATTATAAATTAAATGTTTTGAAAGTGAATTAAATTTTTGACCAGCAATCTCTCTCAGGAATTTAGTGGGTTTTTTTTAATTTATGAAAATTTTGTGGCATTATTTATATATCTCATTCTATTGTATAATTTTTTTTTTTATAATGGGAAACTTTCAGAACAACTAGAAAACAGAAGGTGAGGAAACAGATCTCTCCAAAGTGAGTAATTTGTATTTTTCTGGATTTTAATGATCAGTGGTATGTTTCTCGTAATAAATACATAATAAAAGCTATTGAAAAACTGATTGAATTAAATAAAACCATAATGCAGAAACAGTTTTTATATATCGCACCTGAAGAATATAATAGCCTAAATCATGATATAAAATCCGAAAAATGTATTAAAAAAATTTAAACGATTACTAATTGATGATATCAATCAAATCTCTTGAGTAACGAGTAGAATGCAATCTTTTTTATTCTTTTTTTTTTTTTTTGGGTATCTTATATTTTTGACTGTATTTGTGTTTTTTGTAATCTGATCAATTTTAAATTTCAATGAGCATGAAAACTATGTTTGAAAATTAATGACATCAATTTCTCAAAGTGCAAGCATAGCGAATACTAATTTTTATGTACTCAAGTCGAGATATAGTGATGTTTTTTACATGGTTGGTCTGTTGCCAAGTATTATGAATTAATGAATCCTGGACGGATCCCTTGGGTTAATATTGGAATGTAATATGTGTTTGTGTATTTGTGTTCTGTATTTGTCTTGATGTGTTAAGTAAATTTAAAAAAAAATTCAATAATTAATTAATAAAAAATAATAATTAATAAAAAAATAATAAATAATAATAATTAATAAAAAAATAATAATTAATAAAAAAAATAATAATTAATAAAAAATAATAATAATTAATAAAAAATAATAATTAATAAAAAATAATAATTAATAAAAAATAATAATAATTAATAAAAAATAATAATTAATTAAAAATAATAATAATTAATAAAAAATAATAATTAATAAAAAAAATTAATAAAAAAATAATAATTAATAAAAAATAATAATAATTAATAAAAAGCTATTGCTACTTCATTAAAGGATTTTAAAAGTTTCAAAATTATTACTTACAGTTACATATAGTGTAATTTTCCATATTTGTAGTCATGTGTATCTGCCCATTCCACTAGGCTCTCAACGCATCAAATATATAAATATTAAAGATAAACATTTAACAATGTTAAGCTTAATTATTTGAGCTTAATTATTATAATGGAAAAATATTAAATCTAATTCGATTTCATAGAAATTTCCTTCTTTTAATTTTTCTAATTTCAGTTAAATTTGTAGTTTTTCATTTCATTATGCATGGTGCATAGCTAACTCCTCTCAAATTACAGGCGAACCGTTGGTCGTAGAGGCACACTTCCAATTTGACGAAGTATCCAAATAACGTGTGAACCTCAGATACGTTCATATTGCAAGGGGTTGTATAGTTACTGAAATAAAAAAAATTAATTTTTGTTTATGGACACCCTGTCCTCAAAAATCCAAATGCGGAATTTTTTGGATATCCTCCTATCCGCTTTGTAATTGGGTTTTTGAGGACAGGGTGTTTGTATAAAGAGTTAATTTTCTTATTTTAATAACTATACAACCCCTTGCAACATGAACGACGTATCTGAGTTCTACATAGTTCTTCCTACACGTTATTTGGATAATTTATCTAATTGGAAGTATGCCTCTCTAGGATCAATGGTTCGCCAGTGATTTGCGGCGAGAGGTGTGAGTTATACACCCTGTAATAAAATTTATGATTTTTAGATCTACCGTGGACAAAGAATGTGCAAAGGATGGTATTGCCCATGGACAAAGAAAGATTGATTCCGATGTTCAAAAAACGGTTGATCCCAATGAGCAAAGAATGACGTTCAGAAATCGCCAAAGGTGAGTTCTTCTGGTTTTTTTTATTTTCAAGTCAAAAGGTCAGTGGCACTGCATGTTTTTCAAGCAATTTTTTCGTGTTATTAATGCATCTATTGAATGGCAATCGTAGTGATGCATTCGTATTAAAAATTGTATAAGGTACAATGAGATAAGAGGAATTTTATATCATAATCATCATTAGGTGCCGTCTCCGATTCGAAGGTTGGCAATCGTGGCTCTCCATCCTACTCGATCTTGAGCTTGTCTCATTAACAAACGATACTGTTGTCCACTCCACTTCTTCAGGTCCTCTGTCCACATTCTTCTCGGTCTTCCCCTCATGTATCCTTCTAATATCAGTGTCGTATCCTCTCCTGCAGACCCTCTTTTAGGATGTCCGCTTCCCCACCGCAACATTTCTTATCAAAGGGTCGAGATTTCCAGTTCTCCTCCTGACTTCTTCATTGGTAATTTTGTCAGTCCACTTTATTTTTAAAATTCTCCTGTAGTACCAAACATCAAATGAGTTGATCTTTCTTTGGATTTCCTTGTTCCACGTCCAGGTTTCACATGTATACAGTAGGGCCGGCCATGCACAGCATCTATATAAGGAACCTCGTTTTTACCTAGTTTCATGTAAAATTAAGTTCCTCCTTAAGAATTCCTTACATTTTCAAAAGGAATCTTCCGCAAGCTGAATTCTCCTTCTTACTTCCACATAGTGCTTCTTCCATCATTCGTCATGTGACTTCCCAGATGATTGAATTTGTCCATTATTTCAATGTTTTCATTTTTTAAAGTAAAATTGTTATTTTCTTCTCTTGCATTAAAAATCATGATTTTTGTTTTCTTTGTATTTATTTTGAATCCAACTTTGCCTTTTATTATTTTTCCTACTTTGTTTATGGGTTCTATTGATCTATTCATTTCTGACCTCTTTGTAATTAGTATTGCTGTATGTCATCTGCATATTTTGTTATTTATATTTTCCCCTCCTACTTAAATACCAGCAATGTTTTCGAGTGCTTTTTTAAAGAACATCTCACTGTAAATCTGTGGTCAGATGGCAAAATGTCACAGGTCACTTTTCCCAAAAAATTGAGTTGTTCGCATTCTGGAGTCTCGTTCGTCAAAAGTTTGGAAGGTGACAAAATTTCATCCATCCCTTTCGATTTATGAGGAACCAACGGAGGCTAATTGCAATAATTCAAAAAGCCGCAGTATCACATTTTTGCGAAATATTGTTTACAAATTTGCCCTCGTGAAAGTTTGAAAAAATGACTCATTACATTTTGCCATCTGAATCTGAGCACAGAAATATTAAAAAGGGTTGGTGAGATAGGACGCATCAGTTGGTGATTTCTTGGTCTGTTCTGAAAGCTGCTTCTTGTTAATAAACTTTTTTCTATAGTTCAAACCAAACTTTTTGAAAATTTGACAGCAGGTTTTTTTGAATCATGCTTTTTTAGGGCTAATGTTTTGAATTTATTTTCTGCATTGTCTGTCCCCTTTTCAAGATTAGTTTTACTTTTTTAGTGTGGGCCGTTGCTCCACGTGCCTCCTCGAGGGAGCAATTGTAACCCAATGCTTATTGTGGCAAGTCATTCATAAAATGGTAATTCATAAATGAAAGAAGTGTTAACAAAGAGGAAAATTTTATTTGAATCATAAAAGCCAAAACATTTTATTATTCTGGTATGCAAAACTAATTAACAACCTTAGCATGCAGAACACTCACAATATTAATGAACAAATTTGGTATGTAGAAAACAATGTAATATATATATAATGCACCCCCCCCCCCCTTCCCGTAAATAAGAACCGACATTATATGAGGCAAATGAGAAGGGAAATGCGAATTTCCCCAGCCTATCAAACTTGAGAGGTGAAGGAAATGACAACTTCATAACTTTTAATCATACGTTAGTTTGGAATGTTGGGCCAGATTGGAATGTACATGTAGTACTGATTTTCCTTCCAAATTTAGCTTCCAGACGAGTCTTAACTTTGGCTAGTTGCCCAACAAATATCTTTAGTGACTTTTTATTTGTGTGGTTGACAAGAACACAGACACTATACCTATGAACTTTCGTTGTTTCTCTATTTCTTGACCCATAATTTAGACCAGGGGTGGCCAACAGCTGGCCCGCGACTAGGTAAAATTACCGTGTATTAAATTTATCTTTTTATCATTATTTAAGCCATTTTCTACATATCTGATTAACAGACTATTTGCATTCATTACTTCTAGTGACGATAGTAATTGGCTGCGTTCTCATCACGCTGCCTTTTCATACAGACGTATTGCTCAAGTATTGCACACGTTTATTATGGAAATTTTTACTCCATTTCTTCCCGCCAGCTCGTTGGGCGAGTTGCCTTTTTGTGGTCTCTGTATTTGTAGGTGAATGCATATTTGGTGCTCTGCTCACAGTGACGAAACTTTTTCGAAGTGAATGCCAACTCTCAATGACACCTCGAAATTACACAACCGACTATATATAGGCTACGCAGACCCCAATTATTCCAAAGAGCAAAAATGTCTCATATGGGATGGTCGGGTTTATATTGTGCCATTGAACAAGTTCTACACCCAGACGCAATGATTTTTTTGTGTCGAAAACAGAGAAGCAGTTATCTCTAAATTTTGACATAGCAGGTTATTGGTATTACACGTTGAAGCAGACTTACACTTTCTCAAACCAAAATACTGGAATTCTGTTCCAAGAAGGTAACTCAATGTAATAAGGATACATGACAACCATATTTTTATGGGCATCTTTTTATCAGCCACCTCGTTGGGCATTTTGCCTGTTGTGGCGTTGTATTTGTATTTGTATTTGTATGTATCTCAAATCTGGTTCCGTGTAATCTCAAGAACATTACAGGAGCATTAGGTAATGGTGCTTGTGGGCCTCCTTTCATCTGCAGATAGTCTGTCTGGTCCATGCGAAGCTAGTTCATTTTATCTTCGTACCATCCACACGACTGGCTTTTGGCGACTGTTTTCCATCCCAACAATAAAACTCCTTCCTAAGTCCACAGGTGCGTGAATCAATTCTACCCGTGCGGCCCCCACCGGTTGCCGAATTAGGAGTAAGTAGGAGATAAAAGTAAATGCGAAAAAATTTATAAAAATGTTTTGTCTGTAAAATTCAAACTATGGATATAACTGAACGGACTAATTTGCGAAAGAAACAGTAATTTTTGATGCATTGCCATCTACTTAGCTGGCAGAAAAACCATAGATATTTAATACAAGATTCATTGAGAGACTGGTTTGGAGATGAAGATTACAAGGAAGAAAATTCATCATGTCCCCGTGGGGGCAGTGATGAATTTTCTTATTATTTCAAATTATTCCGCTATTATTTAGCCCTGTAAGTATGGGAAGTTTTGTGTGGGGGGGGCCCCCTTATCAGACGCGGGGTCCGGTGCGAAAGTAATTTCGGGGCTCCTTGCACCGATTTCATATATATATATATATTTTGGGGGGAAATTGAACATCCAAATCTTCATGCATTATCACAGACTATTCAAAATGCTGAAAAATATCCGCTCAAAAAAATATATAGACAAAATTAAATGTAAATTCACGCAAAAAATAATGAAAATTTTGAATCAATGAAGATTCAGAACTGAAGATAATTTTACAATGATGAAAGAAATTATTTCAAAAATAATGAGAATTAGGGCCTTACAATCTGAGAACTACTAGTAATTTAAAATTGATGAATTAGAAAGTGAGGGGGGGGGAGAAATAATTCTAGCACTCCCCAATGAAAATTCGGGATTAGTAAAAAAAAAATTCAGTCGAAATTCAGAATTAGTGAAAGAAAAAATTTCGGAATTTATCAGAAATCAGAATTAATGAAAAAAAATCCTAGGATTTTGATCAAAATTCAGAATTAATGAAAGAAATAATTCCAGAAATTACGAATTTATGAAAGAAATAGCTCCCCTAGAATCAATGGAAGTTGCAAAATGAAATCAGTTTTAAATTCAGAAACCTTATTTTAAGCAAAAAATGTGTTTTTGATACATTTATATTTTCTCCTACTACCGCGAGTGTATGCCCCCCCCCCCTCAAACCGCGGGGCCAGGTGCGACGGCATATGTCGCCACCCCGAAGGGCGGCTCTGGTTTCATGATACACATCGCTGCGACCAATGGATTTCATCAGAATTTTGCTTCAATTTTATACTTTTTTTAATAGCTCGAATCATGGTGTTCATTCTGAAGAAAAGGAACCTGAAAAACTTGCAGAATTGATTATTTCTCAGGATCTTTCGAAGCAGTCTAGTCGCATATATCATCACATCACTGTTCCGGAGGATGAACACCAATTGGCTGCAGCAAAGAAAGATGCGTCAACTCAAACTGCATGTCTTGGTGAATCAAGGTAAAGTAAAACTTTCTCAATTCAATATATCAAATTGACTACCACAGGCAAAGGCGGTTTTGCCGCCTGTGGGCGCTACACGAATTTTGCCGCCCTTCTCCCATTCTAGTCTAATTTAATTTCTTGAATACTCTTTCCTCGAATTCGCCAGCCTGTGCTATTTATAACCCGTGTGTCCAAGTCACTCTTTTATTCATTCACACGCTTTCACACTGTTTTGGTTACTCACATGCTTGCGCACTGTTTTCGTCACTCACATGCTTGCGCACTGTTTTCGTCACTCACATGCTTGCGCACTGTTTTCGTCACTCACATGCTTGTACACAGGGCCGTCTTAAGAGTATCATGGGCCCCCGGGCCAAGTGGTTTTTCGGAGGCCCTACCTGGTAAACCCTAGAAAATTTCAACCAGATCTCATTTTTGTGAGGCCCCCTCTTCTCTTGAGGCCCCCGGACCGTGACCGGGTGGGCCCATGCGTTAAGACGGCACTGCTTGTACACTGTTTTGGTCACGTGCTTGCCTGCTGTTTTAGTTACGCTTTTGATTGCTCGCTGACATGGTTCCTTGCTCTATGGTACCTCTTTTGGTCATTTACAAGCTTGCACACGCTTTAGATCACTCTTTTGGTCATTCACATGCTTTCACATTCTCTAGGTCACTCTTTTGGTCATTCACATGCTTGCACACGCTCTAGGTCCCTCACTGCAGGGCCAGAACTAGAGGGGGCGGGGGGCAACTGAACCGGGAAACAAAATTTAGGGTACGGTGGTGTTAAAAGGGAACAAAAAGAGAACATCGTTCAAAATTATCGAATTTTAAAGTTGTGGGGGTGGCGAAATAATGTTTGCCCCGGGCGGCGAAAATCCTAGTTACGGCCTTGCTCACTGACATGGCCCTCCACTCTGTAGGTCATTCTTTTGGTCAGTCACATGCTTTCACATTCTCTAGGTGTCTAGGCCACTTTTTCGGTCACTCACATGCTTGCGCATGCTCTAGGTCACTCACTGACCTGATCCCTCGCTCTGTAGGTCATTCCTTTGCTCACTTACGTGCTTGCAAACTCTCTTGGTCATTTTTTGGTCACTCACTGATCTAATCCCTACCTGTTTGGGCAGATGCAGATTTATTGAGGGTTATACAAATTTTGTCACCGTTTCTCCCATTCTAGCAGTTTTCTTGGCCACTCATTTCTCAAATTTGCCGCCCGCTGAACTTGCCGCCCTGGGCTATAGCCAGCTAAGCGCCTCCCCCCCGTAAATACGCGACTGACTACAGGGAGACGATCTCGATTTCGTAAGTCTGTTCTACATTGAGCATGGAGCTGGTGCTGTCGCGGACCGCGTCACGACGACACATTATAATAAAAAATAAAAAATTACACAAGCATTTCCGTTGTGCCGCATGTTAACTTTAATGTATCCGACTACGTTCGAAATTCACTTTTCCATAAAATGGTACTAGAGTGACCTTAATGCCATTTTAGAAAGTGTCTCAAAATGGTGAAAATAACAACGCATTTTGAAGTACCTGTGCCATTTATATGAAGAAGTTTTTATGTCAAATTTTAGGCAAAATTCGTGTAATATTCGCAACACGATTGCAAAAAATTCTATGAATGGAATGTTTTGTTATTTTCACAGTAAATTCAGCTAGTAATGGTTCAGGTTATGAATCGAAACTTAAAGAATCGTATGATATGCTCATAAGTTGCACTCAAATCTAATAATGTAGATGCGGGAAATTGCGATCCTAAATACTACTTGTGGGCATAAAAAATGTAATTTTCAAAAAATTTGCAAATTATTACTGAAATTGCAAATGCACCGTGAATGCAATCGCCGTATTCACGGAAAAAGCTTTCATCATGACGGGGTGACCACATTTCACTGCAGAAAAATACGAAAATTGGAATCTTAATTACAGTACAAAACGAGACATCGCCAATTATCACCAAAAACGTTGTCATAACTCATGAAAATCACCAATCTTAGCTGAAATTTCTGAAAAATTGCCGATGGATGGAAAATCAAGGGCTGCTGGAAATTGTAGTGAATTGAAATGTAGCTCAGGGAAATATGTAGAGCGATACAAATATATGTCTTGGTACATGTATGAATATTAGTCATAATTCTTATATAATTCATGTTATTAAAATTATCTCCATTCGCGATTTCAGTCAGGATTATAAATATTATAGATATCAGGATTATAATTCAAACGAGCTCCGTTGAGAAAACGGGACAATTGTACAACCGAAGTCAAAATGGCGAAAATTACGAGAACGTGCAGTAAAATACGGTACATATGGCCACAACCCTAGTCTTTCTGTAAATTAGCACATTGGTCCTTGGGTGCAGAAAGGTGTCAGTTTGGTACAGAAAGATATTTCTCCCACATAAAAAAAAAGCCGAAAGACTTTACTTTCGGTGTCTTTGTTCGGTTTCCTACGCTTCTGATTGGTTGAGGTAGGCACCTGACTTTAATGTGTATTTGCGATTGGTCCAAAATAGAAAATAAAAATCAAAAGGGTGTTTTGGATCCGAATATAAGAACGTCTGGATTCCGGTGGACTGTAAATGTCGGTGTCTTTTTGAAAGATGCCAAGAGATATTTTCAAAAACAAGGCATGTTATGGCGTCAGGGCCGCCACTAGATGCGTGGTCACCCTGGCAAGCTCGCATTTTGACGCCCCCTTGTAATGTTGAAGGAGAGGTTTCGGAATGAATTTGCGCCCCCTCGGGCCCAGCGCCCGGGGCACGAGACTCGCCTGCTCCCCCCCCCCCCAGTTGCGACCCTGTATGGCGTGGCGATTTTATGTCATGTAAGCGATGATTGAGACTTCGCTGCTTCGTAGAATTCGTAGCGTGAGAAAGAAAATATGTGTTTGAATTGATCGCGCAGAGTGTTTTACTTTTAATAAACTTTTATTAAATATTTTAAGGCGAGAATTGCGATCATGACAGAGCCAAATATGATGAAATCAACGTTTTGTGCGTGGGGGAAATATTCCAGTATACAGGGTGTCCTGTAAGTCCTAATTCGGCCTTTATCTCATCAACCATTCGTCGTAGAGGTGTGTGGTTCTAATTTTTTTAAAAAAATACTAAAAATGTGTTTAGGAATCTCTCTATCAGTTTCGAGAGTGAAAATACAGTGTGTCATAAAATAAAACTTTTTATACGGTCCCCCTTTCCTCTAACTTCCAGCTAGAAAGTTGTTGCCCTGTCGCTTCTGATTCCAACAAAAAAAACAAATTCCACGTTTCTAAGTGCAATATTCGCTGGGTATTTATTTTCAAAAATCGGAAAAAAGATGAATAAATGAGGGAAAAAAGCGTTGTCCGTTGATTTTTTCTGGGTTTTTTTTTCAACTTTTCTTCGATATTGAAATTCAAATATCTCAGCGAATATTGTACTTAGAAACGCGATTTTTTTTGGCCTAGGGAGAGACAGGGTAACAACTTTTTAACTGGAAGTTAGAGGACAGCGGGACCGTATAAAAATGTAGATTTTTTTTTTTTATGACACACTGTGTTTTCACTCTCGAAACTGGTCAGGGTAAATTTTTGAACACCATTTGAGCATTTTTTAAATTGAAACCATACCTCTACGACGGACCCTGTATAGCAAAGTGAAAACAATAAGTTAATAGTTTTTTTAGTTTTTCACATACAATCTCACGGACCCCTTCCCCTTTCCCCCTCGGAATTCCTTCAAGGACCCTTGATTAAAGAGAGAGAACCACTGCTTTTGACTATGCAAAAGTTTTCTGAACACATTTTGAGTATGTTTTAAACTAGAACCATACCTGTACGTCAAACGGTTGATGAGAAATGGGATTTATATATACAGGACACCCTGTGCTACATTAAAAAAGAAGTTGAAATATTTCACGATGTACATTCAAGTTTCATGTTCATTTTCAGGTCAAATTCATGTGTTTCACCGCATCACAAGGCTCGTAGAAGTGGGAAACTTTGGGAAAAGTTTATACCAGTTGGAGAGGCTAAACTAGATTCAAACAATTATTTCACATCAAATCCGTCATTTCACGATGAGCTGAGGTGAGAAAATTTTATTTAACTTGTAGTTTTTCTACTTCGGATCAGATGGACATTCCATGAGGGCCCAAAAACGAATCCCTATTAATCCAAGATGACAGCGGATGAAAATAAGATTAAATGGATGTTGTGGCGCAAGTCTATGAGAATGAAAGTGCCTCCTCGGCATGGCCCCCACAATGGTGGGGCTGGCAGGGCCCGAGACGATTACTTTTACCATTTTTTTTTCCACGCTATAAATTCACTATCGTGAAGAATCTGACCGGGGTCCCGCCAAATATCCCAGTCTGGGAGGACCTGTTGTTGGACGTGGGGCCATGCTCCTCGACAGCAAATAAATTAATTTAAAGATAAATAATTTTGTATGTCGAATCATTTGAAGTAGCTTAATGATAATTTTTGTTTCTGTGATGGACATGAATAGTCTGATAGCGAGTGCTGCTGCAGAAGTTGATCAATACAATTCATGTCTTTTCGACTGCTATGTTACTGTGTTTTTTGGATCAGGAGCGCAATGTCTAAAGTGTTGACTGTACTATTAGGTAAAGCAAAATAGTTTTTTTTAATGACTTTTCCACCTTATATTTAGTAGAATCAAATTGTGATTAATCAATTTATATAGCCAAATGTAGGATCTGCTTGATACAATGAGGCTTTTCGCATAGACGTCATAATCATCATCAGCACGTCGCGTGCTCATTCTCCGCAACTCTACAGTTTTAAAGTGACGTCATTCAAACAACGTGATCACATACAGCACAGACAAACGAAGAGAAAAGAAACAAACTAGTTTCTAGAAGAGAAAAACTGGACATTTTGCACAAAGTCGCTATATCTTACTTGGCAAAGGGTGTAAAAGAGAACTTGAAGGGGTGCTCGCGAGTGAATTAGGGGGTTGGACACTCCTCCCAATTTCAAAATCATAGATCTCAAGAAGGCCATTCTTGGAAGCAAAAAATATGATGAGGAATTTTGAAAAGAGTTGCTGAACCTCTATCCATGTGTAGACAGGTGTACCCATAGGTGATAGACAGGAAGGGCAGAGGGAAAAGCTCTCTTGAAATCGAGGGGCAGCGGAAGAAAGACGCAATGGACGTGCAACGTATGAGACTAGAAATCGAGAAACTTAAATGGGAGGACCCAGTTCGAAAACATTGAAAGTTCAAGCAGAGAGTTCCAAAATCTGATGCAGAGATTCGATATGAGCAGTGCCGTAACTAGCCATTCCTGTGCAAGAATTTGCATTTAGTTGACTCTCGACGATGCATGAAAGTGATTCAAGCTAATAAGTTGCAGAGGCTCTTGAACAGTACGATTAGTCGAAGTACGAAATACACGCCATCTGAACTTTTAACCCATTTTTGAACGCTTCGTTAAAAAAAAATGTTCAAATACTTTTCATTCAAATTTTTCTATGAAATGAACATTGTCTAATGAGTGTGTGCGTGTCGTAGTATTTAAAAAAAAAATTGCAATATGAAATTTGATTTTTTTTTAGGATTTTTCAAAAATGAAATTTTCAGAAATTTTATTCCGATTTTCTATCTGAATTTTTTTTTTTCCTGACCATGAACCGAAATAAATGTTTTAAAAATGGGAAAAAATAATTTTTCCCAATTTTTTTTTTGTCACATGGTACATGAGGTTTCCCAAAATTATAATTATTAATTATTTTGATTAAACCAATATAATTAGTTTACATCAATTAGAAAGTTAATTAATTAAAAATTTACAGTAATTACAAAGAAAAACATGTTAAATTAATGTCCAATTTTTTGAAACTTCTCAAATATGTTCTTTAAGTAGCCAGTCATCATATACAAAAAAAAAAATTGTGATTTGGTCACGAATTGTAAAAGCGCGCAAAAATGGCTCAACTGGTGTGAAAATGATTGTACTAACTCCTGAGGAAGAGACTAGATGAATTCCATATTAAAGAAATATCATTGGAGAAGAGGCAAAGAAAAATATCCACAAGATTCAGGATGAAAATAGACCGACTTGAAACAAAAATAGAAAAAAGGCACCCAAATACCAAATTGGTGATCTAGTGGCTGTACAAAGGACTCGGTTCGGTCTTGGCCTAAAATTGAGACCCAAATTTTTTGGTACATATGAAGTAATAAAAATGAATGCTAGGGACAGATATGAGAAAAAAAGTCGGTGATCATTCAGGTCCTATCACCACTGCTACCCATGGCCCCAGGGGCGTAGCCAGAAATTTCGTTCGGGGGGGGGGACCAAAGTGACAGAACAATAGATTTGGCCATCTTTTTCCCTTTTTTCGGTCATTTTCTCACATTTCGGGGGGGGACCAGACCCCCAAGTCCCCCCCCCCTGGCTACGCCCTTGCGATGGCCCCCACATCCTGAAGCAGAGCCCCTAGGCTGAAATCTTTTACGGGCCCCTTTATGATGAATTTATAGAGTGAAAAAACAAAAAAATGATTAAAATCACCCAGGGCTGGAGCCTTGTCAGCCCGCCCACCCCTTGTGGGAAACATGCTGCTACCGCAGCTGATCTCATGAAACGTTTTCAGAAATGTCCCACTTTATAGTGTTTCGATTTTTTCATGCTTATACGAATATTGTGTCCATTTGTTTTCATGGTTTTTTTTGTAGTTTAAAAAAAATGTCATTGAAAGGTGAGTGAGCTGCAGGGGATGACCAAGTTGTGGGATTTTTAGTTATAACTTTATTTTTGTTCAGTAGATGGCGCTGCGGCACAAATGAAAATGAATAAGATTAAGATATGGAAGGATGGCAATGGGTCAGTGATGGTAACTCGTGGGAAATTCCCGTATTCGTGGGGAAAATTGGCCAAAATTTGCCCAAGTGGGAAATTCCTTATCATTTGTGGGAAATTTTGAGATTTCATCAAACAAAAGAATTTTTTGAAAAAATAAAGAAATTAATGCAGTGTAATGCTTTTCTATTGTAAAATACTTGATTATATATTTTCCCCGCTAGATGGCAGCACATTTTTCGGAATGCATGGGAAAAATTTAGTCAAAAGGGAAATTTTGCTGGAAGAGGTTACCATCACTGCAATGGGTTGTTGTCTTGTAAATATATGGCAGAAAAGCCTCGTTTTTATATGTTTCGTCTTGTATTTTATATGTTTAGAAAACTGTGATGCTGTGTTTTTTTCTGTGAAGAGCCCACAGAAAAAAACTCCCATGTAAGAACTGACATCAGCATCATCAGAGGCGTTTGCCTCCAGACAACTGGGGGACCATGCTCCCCCAGACATTCAAGTCCATCCCCGCCTATGCAACGCACTTAAGAGTATTCGTATGTAGTTCACGGTGTGTGTAAGCAGGGCCGTCTTAAGAGTATCATGGGCCCCCCGGGCCAATTGATTTTTCGGAGGCCCTACCAAACAAATTCTCGAAAATTTCAACCAGATCTCATTTTTGTGAGGCCCCTGTTCGCTTGAGGCCCCCGGGCCGTGCCCGTGTGGGCCCATGCCTTAAGACAGCACTGTGTGTAAGTAGTTCACGGGTGAAAAGAGCCATTACAGAATCTCCTATAGTAGACCGAGTCACATTGGTACCAACAGGTAACTTTTCAGCCTGGTCCGGTAGGAGATGGTCTGCAGAGCGTGGTTGCCACATGCCCACTACTTTAAACAAATATATTATAAGATATATATTATAGAGCAGTACAGGGAAAGGCATAATTGAACAAATATATGTCAACATATCATGTTGCTTTTAAGAGTTATCCTTTACAAATTTGGCATAATGCGTTTATTTTTAGGTGGGACCCAGCGAAAAATGATGGAAGTGAAAAATTTCATGAAATTTTCGTACCGGTTCAAAAGCAGCAGGATATTGTCTCCAAAGATTTTCTACTCGTGAAATCAACATTTCCCGATGGATCAACGTAATTACTTGTTTTTTTTAATAACCTAAAATAACTTGAAATGTACATTTCGCCGCCTGGTAGTCTCGTGATTAAAGAGCTGAAGAGCTGGCTTCTGACTGTGCAGGTCTGGGTTCGGGCATGGATGTCTATTAACACTGACAAGTTCCCTGGACAGATCGTAACGATCGCTTGGGAATACGTGTTGATAACGTTGTTATTATCATTGTTGCTGGGAAAAAAAGTTGCATGACATTACATTGCTATTAATTCCGAAGGCGCTATTCGGGTAAATGACAAGTTGTCGGACCCCCGTTTGTAGCTGTTTTTACAGCATTTATCCTTCAGAATAAGCTTACCTTATTTATTTTGTTTTTGATTTTTAATACGAGGTAATCTTTTGGTTTTTAATCCCTATGCCCGTGAATGAAGATGGTTCTTTGGGGCAGGATTGTTGACGAGGACTACAGAAATGGATTTTCGAACAGAACCACTGGTCTAGAGCAAAATCACTGCTCTAGACCAGTGGTTCTCAACCTTTTTTTGTCCATGGCCCCCTTTCAACCATTTCTCATTCCTGTGGCCACCTTGCGAACATGACTAATTTTCTACTCTCTTCCGTTTTCCCATTAGAACATAGTTATTCAAAAATTGTCTGAAGTGTAAATATGTTTGAATTTAATTTGATTAATTTTTAATATATGAAAATAACGAAAAAGCAAAATAGACATAATAGAATACAGTAAAAAAGTAGAATACATACAGCAATGTAGTTTTAAAAAATTAAATTTCGCGGGTATTTTTCCTCATGTATGATTTGAGTTCGTTATAATTGGATTCGACATTATTTCTTTTCAGCAAAGACAATGAATTGGCACCCCCCCAAAATTCATAAAAAAATACCCCCCAGAGCAATCATTCTTTATTCGATTTTCTGATCCCCATCAGACTTTTTCAGTGCCGGCTGAAGATATCTTTGTGCTAAACTAGATACATTTACTACCAGCACTCAAAAGAATGTCAATGGAATGGTCAACAAATCTTTGTCTGCTTTCTTTATGGCAGCCCTCTTTGAATGAAAAGTCTTCGAACACACACAATTTTCTGTCTTTACAGTTAATCCATTTTGCTTGAACCTCTTCTATAGTTTGTGTCAGGGCCTACTGTCACCCCCAAGTCGTAAAACTACCGAGGTTACATGCAACACTTTTTTATTTCCTTCCTCATGTTAATGTTACTTGAATAGGGTAAAAAATTGTGAAAAAGATATTCTATGCATTCTGTTTGAAATTAAATTTTTTAGTCAGTGACTAAAACAAATTTAATTTCACAAACTTCTTCGTGGCCCCCGTATCAGCAGCCGTGGCTCCCTATTTGCGAGATTTTCATCCGTGGCCCTCCTGGAATACCCTAGGGCCCCCGGTTGAGAACCACTGCTCTAGACTATGGGGGTCATTCAAGTATTACGTCAGCAGGGGGGGGGGTTTGAAGGTTGCTTACGTCATCAACCACCCTTTTTGAAGATATGAAATATTCTAAGCTGCTGACGAAATTTTGCTGACAAGGGGGGGGGGTCAAAAATGGCTAAAAATCTTCTTAGAATGGCCTCTACTAGCTGATCCTATCACATGCCTTGTGAGGGAAAGCGTTATGGGCCACACCCCAACTTACGAACGTTCAATTTACGAACCGAGATATTTGGCGACTTTTGTGAATTCCGAATTGACTTTGACAATATATGAGAAAAATGTTTTAACCCTTTACGGTTCTATGTCAAGGTGGACTCGACATACGCATCATTGATAATTCGAATTCAAAACACGATACTTCATTGTTATAACGGCTCCTTACGATTAAAGGAAGGATCCCGTGAATTCCAGTAAAACTTAGAAGATATTCAAAAAACGAAAGGAAAAACATTCGGGGGGCTCTTCTTTATTATGGGAGGGAGCGCTACAACGTACGAACTGTACCAACGAAATACCAAAAAAAAAACCTCTGGACCTCTAGGGGGGTCACCAGATCACTTCCTTCCTCTTAAGTCATGGCAATCATTGCAGAATTATAATTTTTCAAAGATATTATGAACTTTGTACGAATTATGAACATTTAATGTAAAAATTTGAAAGCATATATCTCACCTATTTCATATTTGTTCATACAATGGCATTTTTTTAAAATAACAGTGATGCTGCTTTTACAAGAAATGATACTTCCCTGCAAGAGCTGTATAAATATGGATGTCTGTATCCTTTGCTTATTTTTCAGTTTCATAATATTTTTATAGAAATTGCATTTTAATGACTAAATTTTTAAAATCGTAAATCCATGGACACATTAGAACCCAATAACCAAATATGTTATAACAATTTTACTTCTAGTAAGGTAAGTAAGATTAATCTGTGCCCTTGAATTGAGCTTGACAGAAAAAAAAACGATAAAAAGACGATTAAGTAAATTTATTTTATCTTATGGTTGTTCATTAAGCTTTTCTAACACGAACACTGAGTGTGATCATGCTCCCAAGAGTGGGCCAACAAGAGAACCCATCCGGCTCGTAGAAAAATGTTGAAAGTACCCTGGTCTGGCCCTTTACTATCCTAGGATATTCTAAGGGGACCCACGGGGGAAAATCAGATGAAAGGGAAGTAACAAAAATTGGTGAAGAGGGCTACAGAGAGAGAGAGAGAGCTGTGATGAAAATGTGGCTATTCATTCAGAATCCAGCAGAACTGTCCTAAAACCAGGACCCATGTCTCCATGTTGACATAGCCCGAGCCCATGATCTTCGATAGTAAGTATCATTTGATCATTTTTGTCGCACCACGGTCATTTTCTGCACACGAGGGCTAATTAGACCTACACTTTATTGCCGATTCCGAACGGCAGTCTTTTTTTATACTCATCTAGAGGTTGGTGCGATAGCCCCTCCGTGTGGGACTCCCTGCGGTAGAAATATTTTTCTGTGGTCATGTCGCCGTATCTGTTGTACTCCCGTGTCAGGAAAGTTTCTGTCAGGGATGAACCGGGTATCGAACTCGCGACACCTCTAAATATCCTTTGGTACTTTAGGCGAGTATCTTATCGACCTGGGCTACCGCGTCTGTAAGTATGTGTAAGCCGAGTTTTTCAAACAACAATAGTCTTTCTTGGGTTCGCAGAGTATCGTTATATAGAGGTTTCACTGTAATTTAATACATAGGTGCACAAACTCCGGCCCGCAAGCCTGATCCATTCGATAATTTTATTCGGCTCGCTGTGCAATTTCGAAAAAAAAAATTACCTACAAATACGTTTTAAGACGTTTGGTTAAACCAAGGGCCGCTATGGTGGTCGAGTGGTCATAGTGACAGACTCGCATTGCGAGGACCCGGGTTCGAACCCCACCGTCGCCATAGTGGTGGTCGGCAGAAGTTGGTTTTTGTGGTTCCCTACTTCAAGGCGCGAATGCGAGCCGATCTCCCCGTTAGAAGTCTCGCCACAGAGAGCAACAGACCTACAAACAGCACAAATGTAATTCAATCATAACACATCACTCACTTCACTTCTGAAATGTAGATGGCGGCACTGAAAAATCAAACACAACACTGCATACGCATTCAGACTGTTAGGTACACACACAGTTACACCTCCGGCACAACTCGCTAGGTAGTAAATCACCCATAAATGGTGATAGACCTGAGTTGTGCTCGGTTTGGAAGGAGAGGAAAGAAAGGTTACACCAAGGGCGCACACAACTTCCGGTCCCCGGGCCATAAACGCTGAAACCTGGGGTTGAGGGGTTTTTAAGCCGCCCCCCTCCCCCATAATCAATGAACATATAATGCAACGCACCACTCTCCACTCCTGTATAAGGGCTAGAGTCCCGTACATACGGGGCGACCAGAAACTTTCAGCTCCCAAGTGTGGGCCAAGAGAATCCATCCGGCTGGTGGAAAAATGTTAAGTAACCAGTGCTTATATACAACACTGATAATTGTATCAGTTTGTGGCCCGCAAGATGTTCCATCTCTCATATCCAGCCCGTAGACTGAAAAAGTGAACGCCTGTGTAACACGTAAACGATATCGGATTATATAATAATGCACTATTGATTGTGGTGCAGTAGTAACTGCACAAATCATTTCAGAGAATCAATTGAACATTTCCAAATTAATTTTATCCCTGTGTTTTGATTGTCATAACGGCCCGCAAGCCGAAAAGTTTGAACATTTATGTCGGGGCCCCGAATCAGACATGGGGGGGGGGGGAGTTCCGTGACCGGATCGAAGACGTTTACTAAATCAGTGAACGCATGTTTAATTGTTTAAATGTCGCCCCCCACTCCCGAGCAGGGCCGCAACTAGGAGGGAATAGGTGGGTCTAGTGCTCCGACAGCGGGGGGGGGGGGGCGCATATTTCATCCTCTAACCTCTCCTTCGGTATTACAAGGACGCCAGGATTCGTGCTTGCCTCCGCTGATCAAACATAATACAAATACAACGCCACAACAGGCAAAGTGCCCAACGAGGTGGTTGAGAAAAGATGCCCATAAAAACATGGATGTTATATATTTCAAAAATATAGCAACCCAATTAAAAATGCAATTAACAAAAGTTGTAAACAATATATACACATGATAAAATATTATACAATGCCCATAAAGAATACTTATGGTTGTCTTATTCTAAGTATGGATAGCCTCCTAAATCTTTTCAACGCTCTTCATTTATAGTAAACAATGATAGGTCACCTCGTCCACTTTTATACTCTCTGAATGCTCTTTTCTTTTCAAGATAAAGGTTATGCACGCTATCCGTGAACCATAGAGGGTGTGATGTACAAACACGCTTTTTTCGAACAAGGGTATGACGTCGTGCAAAACAGAGGACAACTTCGAACTAAATTCTTCCCATTGACTTACCACCCCTACTGATTCAAACCGGTCTTTGAAAACTTCCGCTAACCTTCCTTTCAAAACATCAAAGTTAGTTCTTCGAAAACAAGGAACCGGTCTTTTGTTATCAACCTTACCCGAAGAAAAGTTAGTGAAATCTGACTATACGATGATCACTAGAAGAAAACTCTTTCCCCAAGGAAACATGTTCAACAAGATCCTCAGAACTAGTAAGAACTAAATCCAGAATAGCAGTACCCCTAGTGGCCTCTGATACATGCTGATACAAAAAATTTTCGAGCGCCAACTTAAGAAAGTCTCTTTCATACTGATCTGTAGATGAAAGGTTCTCCCAATCAATACCTGGATAATTGAAATCGCCTAGTATGAGAACCCTCTTACGCTTACACATGTAGGAAATTTCATCATGAAATTTGGCGATGTAGTTTGAATCCCTATTCGGTGGATTGTAACAAACCCCAACAATAAGTTTATGATGTCTTTTGTTTTCAAGCTCAACCCATATAGTTTCAATATCACTTCTCTTCATGTTACACTCTCTAGCCTTCAAACATGATTTCACGTATATCAACACTATACCCCCTTTCCTATCAGATCTATTTTTCAAAAAAGTATCGTATCCTGAGATGTGTAAGAAAGATTCATCCCCATCGTTTGCCCAAGATTCTGTAATGGCTATAAGATCCAAGCCCTCCACAACTATCATAGTTTCTAAAAGATCTTTCATTATAAAAATCATCATATATCGCGGCCCTGGTCTTGGGCAAACACTTCACTTCCCCATGTAGAAATCGGGCTCTGGTTCAACAAGTAATGTGAGCAGGGCCGCTTGGAGGAGAGGTTGTTGAAGGAGAGGTAAAAGGGTGAAATTCGCCCCCCTCCTCCGGCCCGGAGCACCCGATCCGCGTGCTTCCTCTCCCCCCCCCCCCTCCCACCAGTTTCTGCCCTGTTTGTACGGCCGAGTTATAAGAAAGGGGTTAAATCATAACTTATTCCAATTAATACTGTACATTCCCACTGAATGTTAAATATCGAAAGGTATCTTTCCCATAATAGAAACATTCCTGATAATTCCCTTTTCATTATTTTTTTCGATTTTACAGACGGAGATACTTCTGATTAATTTAACATTGCATGCATGGGCCGAAAAAAAAATAACTTTTAAAAAAATTTGAAAAAAATATTTTGATAATCACAGTATTTGTGTGGCATCTACTTAAAAGATTATCAAGTTTTGTGAATTAGAACTATGCGAAAAATTTAATCAAAAAAGTGGTTTTACTTTGTGTTTCAACATGTGTAGATGGTCATGTGATGAATCGGGTGTAACGTCACTTGATTTTCCGAAAAGAGTAGCTAGAAAACCGGTTATAGGACTCCCCCTGGCAGGAAATGTCAATATTAGCGATTAGGTCAAAAATCATATTTTTATTAGGAGCAAAACCGTATAATCGTATTAATTTGCTAAAATCGTAACAGTTGGCAGTTATGCAGAACCATTGGATGTTCTAATCCCCTCCCCCGCTCACTTTTCCTATTATAAATGAGGATTTTTTTTCTCCCTCTTCATATTTCGGGGAAGCTTCCTCTTTTTCTAGGCAATGCTATTCATCACCATGGAGGCATGCCTATTCTAAGGATTATCCCTTTAGAGAAAAAATAAGGACTTGCTCAGGAATTGTCTGTAAAAAGTAAGGAGTTATAAGGACCCTTCCAGAGGGGAAATAAAAAGTTAGGACTTTTAAGGACATAGGAACCCTGTTGAGTCCTAATATTTTTGTGACAAGCATCATTTTCCACTTGGATTTTAAACAGTATCATCACGACGCTAATTCGAATATTTCAAATACACATATGATGTATGGTGCAGCAAATAGAAATGGACAAGCTGCTCAAAGTTTGTAAAGACATTAATTATCAACAATTACATAACCATGTATTCCAGACCTAGACAAACCGTGATTAAATTTTCAAAAACATTGATAGATTTTGCTTAATCAAGGGCCTTTTGATGCACAAATTAGTGGTGTAAAAGCACTCCACTTCATTAATTTCTGAATGGAGAAGATAACCCCGAACATTAGCTATTGTAGACATGGTATCAGGTGCAGATTTAGGGATGTTAAGAATTGGTGGGAGTAAAACCAGGATTATACACTATGAAAGTTTTATGAAAGATCTTCTACAAAACTTGAAAAAAAAAAACAACCACCAATAAGCCTATTATCACAAAAATTAGAAACTTTGCCTGGTTTTAATTTATACAAGAATTGCCGTGTTTTCAAGACAAATAAAATTCAATTGGTCGAATGGTCGACGCCATTGAAGAGCCGAAACGTGTAGACCATTCGAATTTTATTTGTCTTGAAAACATGGCAATTTTTGTATAAAATAAGCCTATTGTGTTTACATTCGTTCGAATGTATCCAATACGCTTATTGGTTGCATTTTTCAAGTTTCATAAAAGAACTTTAATAAAATTTTTATAGTGTAATCCCAGTTTAAGGCCAGTATTACACTATTTAATACTAAGTTTGATTTTACACTATTATGAAGATGCTCTAAATTGTGTTTGTCTTCAACACTTGTCAATGTAGTTTTTGTAAGCTGGGTGACTAATTTTAGCCTGATTTGCAGGGTGCTAAATCAACATCAAATTGTAAAAATCTAATATTTTTCTCATTTCGTGACTTCATGTTGGTATATAGAGAGACATTCTATCTATTTTATATCACTAATGATAACATTACTTGGTGCTTGTAAAAAGAATGATGTTATTGCATCTTAACCCATTTGCATCCTCCCTCTGAATTTTTTGCTAGTCCTGTACTATCAAGCCTTGATAATTTTATGAACTGTATAAGCCGATTCTTAGGTGATATGGGATACACTCAATTTTGCAAGTTATTTTCCTTCTAGATTCAAATGGGTTAAGTAAATTTTTGTTTGAGCTGTTTAATATTTTTTTTAACAGTTTATAACAGACTGAATGCAGCAAAAGCTCCAATGGACTTTTCGTTAGAGCAAGATTATAACCTTAACATTGAGAATAGAATGTAGAACAGCAATCAAAATGTGAGAAACTCCAAATGTACAAAAAGAAGGGGTTTTTTTCTAGTTTAGGGCATTTTTTACAAAATGTGGCATGTTATTGTACATTTATGAACTTCATGAAGATTTTAATGTACCTGAGTTATGGCCGTATTCACCGACAGAGTTTAAACTGCAGTCGCAGGTGAAAGGATTGAAGATTGAAACGGATTGGTTAAATTGAGGATTTTAACCAATCTGTGTCAATCGCTAATCCTTTAACCTGCGATTGCAGTTTAAACTGTGTTGGTGAATACGGCTGTTAATCATTTGAAAGTTGAGTTTTTAGGTCACTAATGCAATATATATATATATTTTTTGTAGTTGTTGCCTTTCATTATGTGTAAGAATAAAACAAAGCTGGAGCACTTTTAGATAATTTTTTGATATCTAATTTCAATTGACTTTAAAACAAAATTATCTTTAGATAAACCACTTTATGAAAAATGGAAACCAAGGTGTTATTAATTCAACCTTTGCATGAAAATACTAAAAATACATTTAATCTTTTTTGGCAAATACGACATTTCATAGCACATTTATACATTTCACACATTTAGGTGAATTACATCTAGTTAACACACAAACAAATAAATACATATTTTCAGTTTTCAGCCGATCACTATCTTTTCACACAAATTGTTCATACAAAAGGCACAGAATCAGAGTTTACTACAAAAGTGAACTGACAATTTGAAAGACAAGCAGCAGGATATATTTTTAAGGATCAACAATAACTTTTTTTTACATAGAATTTGGTGAAAATCTGATAACGGTATGCATTTGTAAAATTACACTCTAATGAATGAACTAGACAATTTAAATAACAGCCGTTGGTGGAAAGTAATCAAATTTCCATACTTCATATAACAGTACAATAAAATGTTTCTGGAAGGCACCTATAATGATGGGATATCTTAATCTTATTAAATATAGTCAGACCTCTGCATAACATCACTCTTGGGGACTGAATAAAAATGATTTCATTAGTGGAATGAATAAAAAGGTAAGCCTTATTTGCTAATTATGGAACCATTGAAAAGCGATACTATAAGTGGGATGACATTAACATTGTTAGACATTATATATAAAGAGGTCTAACTATACTCACAAAAAGTCTACAATTTTTTGGCATAACACATTATTTTAGGAGCAAAAAATTGTAATAACTCAAAAATTAATGATGTAGTTATAATGGTTTTCATTCAAATTGATTAAATACTTATGAACCTATTTGTTCTGCCGCATATTTTTGTGTCACCAAAATAAAAAAAGCTCTTACCCATCTAGTAGAAGGCGCGTAGCCTAACTGGGTTATTTTAGTTTAATATAGCTAATGGCTTTACTATACCAAGTATAATTACTATATATACTATAATTATATACCTGGCTGAATTTTTTTTAACATTTCAGACGATATTAACTAAAACAGATGTAATTGCAAATTGAATCACAAGGGATTTTTCATATACTCCATTAAAATTGTATTCATTCTTCCCAATTATTTCTTAGAAAGTGGTGGAAGACCATTAAGAATCTATATGGTGAATATACACCTAGATTCAATTTATATAATCAAAATCATCAAGTATAACTAATAAATCAGAAAATATTTTATTGAAAAGTTCAAAACATAGAATATATTAAAGAATTGACTTATATAGCATTCTCTATTTGGGAACTTATAATAATGTAACAACAGATTTAGAAATCTCTGGCAATTTCCAAATCGATGTAATTTGTTGATCTTATGAAAAAAAAATAGTTACCATTTACTTTTTTGGGGTGATTTCCCCGCACCCTTTTTATTTATATACATAAAAAATTCATATGCTAGTCCCACATTTTCTGAAAAAAACATAGCTGCCATGATTTATGGCCCCAACTTTTATACATTTATTTGCACAGTTGGTTGATGTTGCAGATTAAAAAAAATATATATAGAGAATAAAACATAGAATTGCATCATTTCTACTAGCAGTCATTTATTATTTAACAAAATCAGTTCAAAAATTCACATACATACACACATAGTTGGTTTTCCAACATCATGCTTCATTATTTTGTTCGTTTTGGAAAAATTATACATTGTTCAAATTTAAGTATGAAAATGCCACTTTGTTCTGAAATTTTTTAATGAATACCATCAAAACAGTTCTGTTTTACAATGGATCCCACTCACAATGTTTTTCAAACCATCTTGAGAAAACGTTATGAGCAGGAAAACGCTTTAAATGGGAAATCTTGATGAATATTAGTAAGAGACCACAAAAATAACTGAATTATTTAATAAAAGTTGGCTGACCAAAAAATAAACTGTACCAAACGTGGAAAATGTTGCAAATGGGAACGTTGTATGCAGGATTCACTACATGCTCTTTTTCTATCTTCAGATGAATCCTTTCGATAAACATAAAATATAAGCACTATTGTACTGAACAGCGACTTGTTTTTTGAAATTCTATAATATAGTTGATAAAACCCTACTTAATCAAATAATCTCAACTTAAAAAAAAAAAAAATTTTCATTTATTTATTTTCCCCAAAAATTCATTTCCTCAATTAGGTTCTTGGATAAGATTAAATTCATATTTTAGTTCACAAAAATTTGGGATGAAAGTGTGATCATTGCCTTGCTGAGGGTGCATTTCATTCGGATTCAAATGAGATTCTTGTTGATGAGAGTCACAATTCCTCAAACTAAAACACTTGTTTGCTATTTGCATTCACTGGCGTAATAACACAAGAGGTCACTTAGCATATTAAAGGTTATTCACATATTTTGAATAATCATGAAATATCAAAGCATGGCGTATAACATATGAAAAACCTGGACAACATGTTTTGAAGTAATTTAACACCAGAATGCTATCAATCATTTAGACGTGCAATTGAATTCTACATATAATGGGATACAAATGTATCCACAGACCCGTAGCCAGAAATTTCATTCGGGGACCACATTCATTTCAGGGGGGGGGGGGACCACAGTGATAGAAAAATAGATTTGGCCATCTTTTTCTGTCATTTTCTCGCATTTTGGGGGGGGGGACCAGACCCCCACTACGGCCTTGTATACCCAGGTAGCATTCTAGGGTTAACTAATCCTATAATCTCCTAAAAACTTAGCAGCTAAAACTTATACCATTCTCCTAAAACTTATAGCATCTCTTGGCTCGTTGTCTAAATTAACATTTTGCACAGGATAGTAGACATCACCTCAGATTTTCAGCAGAAGGAAAGTAAGGAGTACAGGAAAAAATGTTTCATTGAGAAATCAACTTTACAAAATACCTGAGCCTAATTAATAATATTCCTAATAATTAATTAAATAAGAGGCTTTCAACGAGGCAAGATATTTGGTCAATGCCACTTAGAGAAGGGGGGTCAAAAATTGTTTTTTTCTTTTTTAATACTTGTGGTACAACAATCATTTTCTGTACACAAGAACAGGGACCTACAGTTTATTGCTGAATGGCAGCATTTTACCTTTTCCTTCATGTCTCTCAGATAGGTTGGTTAACTAAACCATCGGGGGAACATCCTGCAGTCATATTGTCGTCATTTCAATTACACCTCCATTTCAGGAAAGAATCCGACAAGGAGTTATTAAGTATTGAATTCCTAACACCTCTGAACATCCTTTGGTACAGTAGGTGTGCATCTTATTGATCTGGGCTACCACACCTAATTTGTTCTTATAGAATTGACCATAAATTTTAAGTAGAGACACCACCCCCCTTTCCAATGAATTAAGGAAGATTTACAGGTATGTGTGTTCTATCTACTGTATCTTATAAGATCTTCATAGAAAAAAAACACTGTTGGGAGAACATTCACCATTTAAAATCCAATGATTCATCTGTTACCATGGGTTTAAACTTGAATCAGGGCATGAGTATTTGCCCCCAATATTTGTGTGTGTGTGTGTCATCTTTGTAATACCTATAAAAGTACAGGGTTGAGCCACAAACATATTTCTAATAAATTTACACCTATGTTTCTTAAGGAAAAAAAACTACATTGGGATTATGTAAGCATAAAGACTTAATGGTCCATAAAAGCCTGGTTTGATGTCCTGTAGATAAATATCTAGAATTGTCTTTCTTGAATTAAAAAATTAATTTAGCATTACTTTGATAAAATCCACAATGACTATATGCAGTGGAACTTGGTTAATTCGAAGTCCCCTTGAGTTTCCAATTATATTTAATGTTGAAATTGTTTAATTTAAATTTATTTCCTGAATGTTTTGAATGATTCAGTTTGATTCAGATAAATCACATGCAAAATATTTCCTTTTTCCAGAATTCTAGGGAAATTCTTTTAACTTTCAGTCATTCTTTTCTGTATTCCATTCTTTACTGATCTTTTCTAGAATAAAACATGTAGCCAATATTAAAAAAAAAACTATAACCAACAAAATCGGAACTTTTTTTTGTTGCAGCTTCAAGTAAGAAGCAATGATTTTTTTACCAGTGCTACACACGCACTATCTGATTTTTATCTTTCCGCGGGTGGCTGGAGTTTCACTGGATCTTGGGTGACTTCATTAACACCTGCCAATGGCAAATGTATTGGCTGATACTCAGGAAATACAAACATGTATGCGTGGTGATCAGCTTCTTTATAAATGGAATTGTTAAAAGTTGTTGTAATTCCAATCACTTGTCTGGTGAATAAGTTCTGGATATTCATGCCTTTCTAGCATCATTGTTCATTAATTTTGGAATATCAATGTAGCTTAGCAATATTTTTCACCATGTACAAACAAGATTTATGTGCTTGTTCAACTCTTTAAAAAAAAAAAGACTGGTACCTTGAAGTGATTGACTTACGGATACCTTTACAAAGTCACATTGAAACTTCTCATGATGAAAATGAATCTAAAAATGCAACAGAGTTTCCTGTTGCTTGCAGAAGCTATGGACATGTTAGAAAAAAGTTTGTTGAAGCTGGAAAATTGTATTGTTCATTCTCTAAATCAACCTGAAGATTTTGCACAATGTTTAAGAGCGTTCAGAAGAAAAGAAATGTGAATTACAAATTTACAGATGAAATAGTTTTTGTAATTGTCTACGTTCTATAGAAACACTGATTGCAACCACAAGGAAATTGGCATAGTAGATGAGAGCATTCAGTAAATTTGTATATAATTATTAAGAGTTTTTGTGATAGTGATTGGATAAGTCAAACTTTTTGCTGTCCCTTGAGCTTTGAATTAACCAAGTTTGACTGTATATATCACTTGAATAAAAATTAGTTCATTTGTGTGTCCACATATGCAGGAAAGACCTTAGAATATAAACTGTAACAGCACCATCAACCAATCAATTGGTGAAAGTAATTTTAAAAAGTTAATTATTAGAAAACTAAACATAAATCCATATCAAAACTTTTACGCCCTTCATTCATTTCCATACATATACATGTAAAAAACTCCATGAAAAGTTTATTATAGCCTGAAAATTTTCATGTAATTCCTTAATGTTTAAAAAGTTCTGCTCGAATTAAAAAGTTCGAATGTTCTGCTTTGTCCAAGTAATATAAATTTTCAAATGCTTAAAAAAAGAGGTTTAGCATTACAAAACATACACTTAAAACTTTATACATTGGTATGCATGCTGCCTATAATCTCACAATATGTTTAATAAATAGTTGTTTTGGAAAAAGTTTAAAATAAAATTTGCATTAACTAATTACTCAATCCAGAAAAAAAATATTACTTATTGCATACATACTGATTTCTAAAATCAACAGAAAGAAAATTTCTGATGATTCCATTTCACTCTTTATGAAAAGATTTATAATGAATGCAAATAACACCACTGAATCATGTTTAAAAGTTTGAACGTTATAACAAGCAAAAAATATTTTCACAGACAAACAAATGAAAGAAATTGCAACAAACACCTTTTTGATATCTACAACTATTCAATTTAAAAAATCAAACACAAACAGCAACGCACAAAAATTAAAAACATTCAGATTCAAGATAATATACTATCATATTCAGAATGCAAACAATGAATACATAATACAACAAAATGACTCAAGAGTGCAATTATTGCATAAAATTCTATATAACAGCTTATTTATGTTTTGGTTCTTTTGGAAGAAAAAAAAATATATAAACTATCATTTCAAGTCACATTTCAGGATCACAGATCTTTTTTTAGAGCTGACTGTAAAAAGCACCAAAGACTGTGGACCTGTTATAGTTAGCTCAATTAATTCTTCATATGTATATCTTTTCATATGACACATATTTTTCATATTAGTTTCAAAACCTTACATGCTATCTGTGCTCAAACCTCCAAGAATAATAATCTTGAGAAATGTTATCGCCATAATTTCGATTCAAATGTCCATTAGATGATACAGGTGCAGGATGATGGGAATGATATATTACAGGAGCTGATAGTGGACTAGGATTATCAACTACAAATAAAAAGCAAAGAAAAAAATTAGATTTATAAAACGAAATTTAAAAAAATGAAAAACAGTTAATTTCAATATACAGTGAAACCTTGCTACAACGATACTCGATATGATGATAAATCCCTCAAGTCATTATTTGTCCATAGTCTAATGTCAAACTGCTGCCTCTCAATATAACGATAATCCCTCTGCAACTTTTTCCTGGTCTGCAGAGTATTGTTATATCAAGGTTTCACTGTATATTCAATAAATTTTTAAATAAGTTTTGAATACAAAAACCATGTCTAAATAATCCAAAATTACTAACACCATCACAAGATAATTTTTTTTTTTGAAATACTGGGAGTAGCCTAAATAAATGAAAGGCATTGATAGACTAAAACAGTGACCCATGGTAATGAGTACTATATGTTCCTATCATCTTCCTCTTACCTGGCATCTTTTTATACAGACAAATTATATTTCTAATATGGCACTGCCAAAACCAGTTCTTTTGAGGTTGATACGAAACTGTGTAAAAAGTGTGTTCCTTTAACCCAGCTAAAGTTGATACAGTGAGTGATTTTCAAATTTTGTGCGACAAGACAATTTAAGGGTGTGACCAATGTATCCCAAGATTGAACAGGAAGTGCTATAATATATTTCAAATTCTAATGTTACTTTAAACTAAAAATGTAAAAACTCTAGAAATCCCTACAATAAGGCAGGGCTTGAAAATAAAAATAAAGTGCCACCAAATTTCTTATACAGGGGGATTCTAAATTCATGAAACTGACTTTACGAGGTAATATAAGACACCTAAATAAGCATTTTTAGTCATAGAATGTGCGGTCAAATAGCAAAGGCATTTGAGGTGTTCTTAGAGTACACAACAGCACTTCACCAGTAAAAAATTTTTTTTTCCCAACTGATTTACTGCAACATATGCTATCAAATTTCAGAGTGCAGGGGAATATAATGTGGTAGGCCTCCTCGCAGTGCAACCTGATACTGCAAAATCTACCACAACTCATTGTTTGGCACAGCCCACTCCAATACAAACCAAAGTTTAATACAAGAGTGCATGTATTTCCAGCCATATAATTAATTTGGCCCATTTTTGCAATGAAATATGGAATTACTCAAATTTACATTTCTACTCTAACCGATTGGATATGGTGAGCCCATCACACACAGCACCTGTCTCCTGCGAGCTCTCCTCTCTATCAGTTTCTTTGTGTTGGTTTATCTCTTGGGCATTGTGTATGTGATTCCTACTGATATTGAAACCTTTATGGATCGCCAAAATTAGTGACATTAATGACTGACAAATGTGTTTTATTAGTGTTTGCACCCTAATCTTTCATATTTGACAACATTCCATGACAGAAAATGCTTATAAAGGTGTGTTCGTAAACATTGGCGTACACAAAAGGGGGGTTGAGGTTCTAATTCCCCCCCCCAGCCAAGATTATAGCGTTATTTTGCAGGGAAAAAAAGTAAACCCCGCTTAGAAGGAAAAAAAATCTGAAACCCCATCCCCCTCGAGAAAATTCTGTGTACGCCTATGGTTCTACTATCCCTTTACGTTTGCCCATGAATTCTGAAGTACCCCATATAGGAGCCTAGTTTTCTGTAGTTCTTTTTCTGAGAAAAACGGGGATTCCCCTTTCTATGCTGGTAGACATGCTGACACAAATATCAAAAATCTTTTGTGCTGTCCATAGACTCCAAATTAGTAATCATGTATAGGCTCCAATACCAACTTTATAATCACCAAGGAAACCTGGTGCCTGGGATTGTCAAGTCCTACAGTAAGATGTAGTACAGGGGTCTTCAAAATTTTGGTTCACACAAAATTCTCTTCGGTAACAACACTGTTTGTTCCACACAACCAAAAAAACAAACATGAATATTTCTTAAACACACAGATATTTTCATTGCAATACCAATTTGATACAACAGAATTACAGTTGGAAACCTATGTTCTAGAACAAGGTCATTCCCAAATTCTTAATCTTATGACCCAACTTTCCAGAAAAAATGTCCAAATCACCCTTTTTGCCAAGGCAACCCATATTGTAACTATAACTTCTATCTGCCCAGTCTATTCTAGTGCATCATCATTGGTGTCCCAGAGGGAAGAGCTTAGGCAACTGTAACCATTGCTCTCACACCAAGTAGAAGATAATAAGTGGTGAATCATGAAAATGTGAACAAGTACCCTTCTGTGGAGATTTCCCAAGTGTTCCTAGAACAGTTTTGGGAAAGAAAGGCATGATACCATTCTGTTGAATAATGGGATCTGTAGTTTTGACATTATGAGATACCTGCAAATGGTATCACGGTCATATAAGTGAATGAAAAGGCTGCTCCTATCTGTGATACCATTTCAAGAACAGTGCATCCCAAGGGGTCACCCACCCATTTTGGAAAACACTCCTCTAGAATATGCATTAGATTAGCATAAGCAATTTATGGTTCTATCAGTTCGATTTCACTCTTGCCAAAATGCGACTTGCTCATATCATAACTAAATACAGAATTCCCACTTTTTTTATTAACTTCTTAATTATCTATTCACAAAATTCTACTGATTTTTTTAGCAGATATAACTGTTTCCACTATCTGCCTGCAAAATTTGATCACTTTTGTCTTTGCTAAAATAAATTTTTTTTTATTAAGTTCCTTTGATGTGAAGGAGTGTACTTTAGATGTTAATAGAGAAATTCTGAGCATTATAAAGCAGGGCGGGACTAATTCCAGGTAGTAGGTTGTCATGGTGACTAAACAAATTTGTACTGGCGCCTAAAATTTTCCAAGGGTTTGAATTTAAAAATCAGAGTAATACACAAACTTTTCATAATTCTTATAAATGTGTCAATCAATATAGAAAAAGGGATTGTTAAGTGCGAGAAAACATTCCTTTAGACTCACTAATCTAAAACATGGCAGACCAGGGTAGGCCTGATTACTGCACAAATTAATTGAAAATGCCCATTTAAAATAATATAAACTTCTGCGCACAGACATGCAGTGACACATTTTCCTCATCTACACTCTAAGAAAACCCGCCAAAAAATGCCAGATTACTGGAAGGGGCGAATTAGTGAGAGTTGACTGTATTTTGAATAATTTTTCTTGAAAAAATATGCTTGGCTTCCAAGAAATTTAGCTGGCACCTAATTTTTTATTCAATTTGTCAAGTCCTGTTACAAATTTAAAGCCCAAAAGCAGTTTAAATATGTTTTTTTTTTATTTTGTGCTTGCTGACAAAATATTTTTTTCCATGACAGTATTTTTCAAACAAAAATCTACAGATTAATCCAGATCAATATCTCCATGTGTCAATAGACTATTCAGAGTTGCCACTGTGTATTCTGGGTCCCAGGAACCAGGTTATTGCCAAAATCTGGGTCCTTTTAGAGTGAAAGTGGGTCCCTCTAAAAAAAAATAATCTTGGGAAAAAGTATGGTTCTCCCCCCCCCCCCCCCATGGAGGGGGCCAGCCAAAATCTGGGTCCTTTTTAAGTGAAAGTGGGTCCCTCTAAAAAAAAATAATCTTGGAAAAAAGTATGGTTCCCCCCATGGAGGAAAGAATAACAGGAGGTGACATCAGGCACGAAAATTGAAGCCGTTGTGGCAACCCTATGGGCTGACAAGTAAGCCCAAACAAACCGCTCTTTCCCTATACTTAACATGTGTTTTGCCGGATCGAATTCTCTTAAAATATTAATATCTAAATAAATTTAAGCACCATGACTATTTAATGTGTTTTCAGGTAATCTACATGATCCAATAATGGGGAAAGATAAAAGTTTATCCTTGTATAAGGAGTTTTTATATTTTTAATTTATTTTGAAAGGGGAAGATCATTTTTCGCTCTCAACTCGTCATATGTTTTTAGTTCAGTGCTTTCAATTTACTTTAAAAATTCTATGTATCACATTAATGTCTATGGAAATATGATTAATTAAAATAATATGAAGCTCCAATAAAATGTAATTTTAATAATTTTTTCTTTTAACTGTTTATTTTGCCATTTTGTTTCGTTCATCATTATCATAGATCCGGGACATTTCGAAAGTGTTTTAGGCCCGTGGGCACTCGTCTTAAGCTTTACATGAGGAATTTTGATTTCTGAATCAATCCTGAGGTGCTCGAGCACCTTCTGACAGGGACGTACCTAGGATTTTTGCCACACGGGACAAAGAGCATTTTGCCGCCCCCGTGACTCAAAGTACTGGAAGTGCTCGAGCGTCCTCTGCCACTGTGTATTTATGGTTTTGCTGCCTGTATAGGCTGTACAAATTTCGCCACCCTTCTTCCATTCCACTCTCATATTCTTGAATACGTACGACTGAAATATATGCCGCCCATCCGAACCTTCTGCTATGTAGAATTGAGAAAAAAATATTAAAAATAAAAAAACTTTTTTTACGAGCCACGATAAGTCATCTCTCTGGCCTATAGTATTTAGGAAAATAATCACTTGGGCTGTTTTTCCCCCACTCTTCATTTTGTACCTATTACTTTGCTTTTAAAGTGGTATGTTTACAAAAGTTTGAAAAAAAGCAGTTTCGAATTGAATTTGAAATCTAAAATTGTCTGTGCTCGAGTTTTTGTTGTTCTACCTGGACTGGAAGTATTTCTACAATATTTTAATATAAACAGCTGAAAGGCATTATGTATGCTAATATTTTGCATATATAATGTTTTTCGCAAAAAAAAAGTCAAAATAAAGGTCAAACACCGCTTGTTCAAGTGTCTTTAAACATTGTGTCTCTCTCAGCACTGAGGTATTACATGCTTTGGCATAATATTTTTAAAATTAAAATGCAGAGAAGGAATTTTGGGACACAAGATATGGGTAAATTTTGGTTATTTTTGCAAAAGGTTCCTAGTTGTTGAAGTTAATATTCGAAAACAAATAACAACTAAAATTGTAAAAGCTCTCGTTCAATTGTATAAATATATCCACAGAATTTGAGGGGAAAAAATTGAGTTCCTAAAGTGAATAGTAAATTTTTAAATGATTTTTAAAAACGGGGATGTTTCTCATAGGAAAGCATGGGAAGCCACGGTTTGTTTGGGCTTACTTGGTCCCTTTAATAGAGCGATCGCTGGCTTCATCTGGCAACCCAGATTCCCCATGTTTTCTCAACGGACGGGCTGGTCTCGTCACTTCCGGTTATTCTTTGCTCCAAGGGTCCCCCCCACCTCATTCACTGGTATCTGTGAATTTTTTCCAGCATGGCCAGATCTTCGATCACCTGCTTATATCTCTTCGTTGAGACAGAGCGGCAGGCAATGTTCTGGGTAGGAGGTGTCTCTGTGAATCAAATAAATAATTCATTTCTAAAAACATGTTCTATCCACAGGTTCATTGAAAAAAAAAGATTAATTTACTAGCTTATAACTAGGTTTTTTTACTTTCATTGGCTACTCTAGTAGAAAAAGCTTGCACAGAAGCCCATTAACACTGAGAATTTAATTCTCAGTTCTTAATGAGAATATGGAATTTAACAAACGTAATAAATCTAAAACAAATATACAACTGATCCTGCTTATAACATTCCCATTTAAAACTTTTAGTAAAACTTATTTTTGTAGTACCAACTCTTAAGTAATTCTCATTAAGATTTGCCGTTTAAAGCTTTTTCTCACTTCCACTGTTTTCTATGATGTTTTTTTTAGAAACGTTATAAGCGGTATTTACTGTAATTAAAAGTTAGGCACACATATTTATATATTTACTAATAAATCAATCTACAAATTCTCTTCTGATTGATTTTCCATTTCGTTATAAAAACCTTAGCTCTTTCAACAATATCTTCTGATTAAATTTAAAGCAAATGAGATTCTCTCTCTCTCTGATTCCCTATTCATATTAATTCTTATGAAGCAATTTCCTAGTGGAATGATTTTCTTTTCCCTCCCTGATGGTCCACCACTCTGATCTGTCACTATTCAACTGCCACATATTTTCACACCTGAATATGGGAGCTATGTCAAATTTGTATTGGTGGAACTTACCAGCGTGCTTATGCATGTGTGCCCAGCATTTGGAGTGTTTGTGTTGAATAAGTGATGCCATATATCCAGGGCCACAACTAGATATTTTTTCAAATGGACAAGCACGCATTTTCACACCCCGATGTAATGTAGAAGAGACAGTTATAAAGGGTGAATTTGGCACCCCTAGTCCAGAGCACCAGACCGCCTGCAACCCCCCCCCCCCCAAGTTGCAGCCCTACATCTATCTATCTTCTAAATTGGTAATGTGTGGATTTGAAATTTAATGCATACATTAAGTATTTGTGTAGTAGGTCGGTGTGATCGTCGTGGTAACCAGAGCTTTTTTTAATCAAAGAATAGTGAACTCATAATTGGAAAAACCTTAGAAAATTGTATTATCAGCCGATTACTACAACAGAATCACAGGTTCCAAACCTGGATTTTCACCAAAGGTGAAATCTGAGGGTGGGTATGGGGCCCCACACACACACAGAAGTAAAAATATTTTTGTAAAAAAATTAAAATATTGGACTCAAAATACATCCTTATACTCTGTTAATTTAAAATTCTTTGAGTGTTGACCCACAATTTCTGTGGAAGAAATCCTTGTGCCACCCCCCAAAAACCAATTCTGCGTACACACCTGTGATTTTCGCGATGCGAAATGGTGACTACCATATAACAGCAAGATGACAAAACTGAATATTCAAGGTAAATTTTTACAGATTTGGTTTTTTTTGTCAACGATCTCTGAAAAATTTTTACAGCTTGAACTGCCATTCCAAAAAATCCTTTATGATTTTGCAAAAAATGCACAATAGAAAACTTGTAGGTAGGAACATATCAAATTTACACCATTCAGACACTGTCTTTGAATACCAGTAGATAGCCGCAAAAGTACCATAATTTCCAGTATGGGTTCATTCAAGTGTTACGTCAGCAAATTTTTAGCCATTTTTGAATCCCTGCCCTCCCTTTGTCAGCAAAATTTCGTCATCACTGCCCCCTACCTCCTAAAGCATATTGGCGGGATCAGTACGCTGAAGGGGGGCATCTCTGTTCCTTCTCAGTCAAAAATATTTTCTCAGAAATACACCTGGAATTTTAATTTTTAACCATGTATAAAATTTAATTTCACTTACTTATTGCAGGAGGTAACTGGCTGTTTCGTTTAACAAGAAGTCTAACAGTGTTTCCACCTTGACGAATAAGTTCAATAGCTTCTGAATGAGTCATATTTTTAGTGTTGATACTATTGATTTCAATTATCTGATCACCGACCTGAAATCAGAATTTCTAGGTTAGTATTAAATGTGGAGAGAAAAACTACATGCTTGCATAATGAAGTCAATAACGATCAACATAAATAAGAAAATAAAAATTACAAGAGTTTCAAACATGTAATATATAATAGAACAAAAGTATGTATTGCAAAGGTGATTTCAGAAAAACATCAACATTTCTGAGATGAATAAATAAGATTGGATTAAAAATGAAGCATGAAGATATAAGAAATGTTTTTAATGGGTGCATTTTGGAAAGTAATAAAAATATGCAGCTTGATTTTATTTATTATTTTAACATTAATAGTAGCATATTTGATCATCAGATTACAGTTAAAAATACAGATGAATATTGATGTGAAACTGCTTATCATGAAAATCTGCTTAATGCAAAAGGAATTCTTGATTCAGTCAGTTTCAAATGTTATATGTTAAATAATACGATCAACAAGAATCTTTTAAATTCTCTTAATCTACAAAAATCTTAATACAAAAGGGTTTTTTCAACCTGAATGGTAATTTTTTTTACTAATGTCCAAAAATTTGTTATGAAAAAGTCCAAAGCACAAAAAATGATTTTTGATCAAATGAAATTTGATCAAATACATTGTTGATCAAAGCATCAAATCAATTCGAGAAATACAGTACGACCTCCCATATCAGACACCTCCTGTTAACGGGCACTTTTTTTAATTATGTGAACGGGAAACAATGTATTTTTACTATCCATTAATGTGCACTCCATGTTAGCAGACAAACTTTTTGGTCCCACAGGTTTCTGTTATCTGCTATTGAGAGGTTCTATTGTATGCTACAGTTGGTGACTTACAGCTGATATTCGGGCAGAAAATGACATTATTGCTCAAGAGCCAATATCTGAGTACACTGGACAATGAATCAGAAACAGACTTTTTACTGAATGTTTTAGAAAATCAACATTAGAAACTTCATATAATGAAGCAAGAAAACACTTTCTCCAAGTGACACTCATATTTTAGAATAGAGTTTCTTTATATATTCCTATTTTCATACAGCTACATTGTTGGAAAAATTTCCTGTTATGGTCTTTGCTTGTATATTAAAGCTTATATCATTCAGATGTTTTTCTTACATGGAAGAATTAATTTGTTCAGGTCTAGACCAGCTAAAAGAAACAATTTTCTTGTTATAAAAAAAATTTGTTTGAGAGGTGATTCAGGATTCAAATAAAAAGGGTGAATGCTCCATTATAATGTACTAAGTGTAACACATCTTATGAATTCAAAAAGACACTTTGTGATCTACAGTAGAATTTTACAGTACAGTAGATTGCAGATATTACAGTAGATTTTTATATTGATTCAATTTTATTTCATCCAGTCTCATGTGTTGCATTGCCAAAATAATGATGTAGAAAAAACACTCAACATACTAATAATTTTCCATCTTGATGAGCAGGGCCATTCTCTGCAATACGCAGAACATACAAAGGCATATTCAAAAATTCTCTTCCACCTCTGATGCTAAAGCCAAACCCCCGAGTCCCACGATAAAGCTCTACAGCATGGTACTGGTCATCATTTTCAAAAGATGCTTCTTCTCCCTAAAAATGAATTATTTATTAGTTATCATAATCTAACTTATAAAATTTCACAAGAATATTCTTTTCCCCCTTTGTATTAAAATATAGTACATGCCGCTTAGTGGAATCATGGGTAATGTCATCATTTGGGCATTGTTATCGCATTTGCAAAGCATAGAATGAACCAATGTCATAACATATGAAAAAAATTAGTTTATAATTATCAGGACTTCGGTTTATGCTATCAATTTTTTTTTATCAAAGGATTTTTTGTGCATTTTGAAGCTAAGGTTTAACCAGACTTTTTTTTTCTCTGTAAGTTATTGTTATCATCCTGCAAGACTAAGCAGGAGGTTAGTTCTAACTACTCACAGTGACTGAATAAAAAAATGCAGGATTTCAGCTTAAAAGAAAAAAATCCTGTTGTCGAATGATGTACAAAAATCTTCACGATTAAACATTTTGCAATCAGTTATGTGGGAAAGAAAAACTGAGTTATCCTGTTTTTATATATCCTGTTCAACCAAACACGACATGGTCATCATACTGGCTAGTTTCTTGTGGATATAGTTATCAATTGGTTATTGTTATCAGAAACCCTAATTACTGATCTAATCACATCAAGTGCCATGTACTTAATGTGATTAGACAAGTAATCATACTGTATTTAACCTTTTAAGCAGCATTGACAAGATATCTTGCCTCCTTAACTCTTTACCAGTCATAATGACCCCAGATGGCTTTACAAGCAGACGGTCGAGATGGGGTATATGTATATAAGACATTATTGTGAAAGGTCAGGGAGAAATAATCTATAATGCTCATCCGGGACGGGAACAAGAAAGACAAGCATAGACGCCCTATCAATTGGATTTCGAAAGCTTGACTTAAGAAGTTCACACAATGCCTCCACAGGGTATCTTGAAATGAAAAAATGAACAATTGGTCATTCTATGGCTGGCAGCGATATAGGGCTCCTACTTTTTGGTAAAATGTCCTACTTTCTAGCTTTGTCCCATTTTTTTACCAAATCCTATAAACAAAATTTATGTACTTGATTTTAATTGAGGAGAGAATCAATATATTCTCATATAATACAAATGTAGTAGATTGCAATTAATAATTCTGCCAAAGCAGAAATTTTATTATTTCTCAGGTTATTCGGGAGGGAGAGAGGTACATGGACTATTTGGTTCATTAATTTTTCTTTTGCTTAGTTTGAGGGTTCAACAAGTAGATTAGTCATTTAAAACTTGTATCTGTGGATAGAAAAATTAATTTTGTATTTATAATGGTCTTAGACAGTGACTAACATTCATCATTCAAAATAATGGTGAAGGTTTTGTGTATAGGTGAAAAAACAGTTTGTATAACAAAGCAATTGGATACATAGGCCTATCATACATTTTGTGATGGTACCCAATAGCATTCAATTGTCTTCTCTATTTTTAGGGCACGCAGAGGCATAAATGATATTTACAATGCTCAACAATGAGCTAGAAATGAAAATGCTTCATTTGTTAAAAACGATGACACTAGCATTGAACAGTAAAATATAAAAAAATCCCTTTAAAAAAGGATGGACAATGCAGTAAAACCATCCGGTTCACCTTGACTTATTTACACTGGACCTTGTAATTTACACATTTTGCGCTGTGTTTTGGAACACATTCTTAAAAAACTTACACGTCTTCATAATTTGCTGTGCATTGTCAAAGAGGTTATAAACTAGATTGTGAAAGACTCCAAAAAGAATGTAATATATTGTGAGGAGGGACAGAAAAGAATTGTCTGTGGTTAATAGTACACTGTTTTGGCACAAAATGATTTTTGTTATCAAGTCATTTCTGTCACTTTGCTTTGGCTTGAGTCAATCCTATAGGATACTGAAAAAGTGCTATGATTTTTTTTTAAATATTTTTAACAATAAAATGAAAAAAATTTTCAGTGATTTTTTTTTATTATGCTATGATTATGTTACCCTCCCCCATCTTATATATACATATATACTTTTTAGATCTACTTTTTCCAATATTTTGAGTGGGAGCCCTATGAATAGAAAATGAATGGTAAGGAAGGATGGGGGTCAGGTGAGTAGTAAAGGTTTGGATGAGTCCATTTCAGAACACAAAAATGGATCATTTTCATGAATCCTCCAGTATTCTTCAGGGATCGGTAAAGGCCTCTTATTTTAGCATTGACAAGCCCAGATATTTTGTACAGTTGATTTTTCAATGGAACACTTTTTCCTATACCCCTTACTTTGCTCCTACTGAAAGCCAACTTAATTAAAAAGACATGACATTTTATAGGGGTTTAATAAATTCCTGCTGTGCCACTTAAAGGGTTAAATTGATTTCATGTCTATTATAAAAAACAACATGCTAAGAATCAGAAGCGATGAAAATTTTTTTTATTTCTTTTCTGATAGGTGATTTTTTCGTCAAATCATGGTAAGTACATGATGTTGAGTCTAATGTATTCTTAGGATATTAGTACATGTTTTTTCCAAGTAGTTAAAGGCACTGATACATATAGCATTGTGTTTGCAGCAGTATCCTTCTCTGTATCTTTTATTTTTGGAATAATGTATTCTAAGTCTAAACACGTAACCAGCAAAAAATTAATAACTCTTAATCAAATTAGTTGCTGTTCTTAAAATAATAATTTGCAAATAATTTTTATTTGATTACTTACAGAAATTTTCTTTTCAATGTTGAAAAATATTTGTTATAGTTATAGAATGTTAGGCCTTTTTGGTTTTCACTTCTTCCCTGCGCAAGTGATGGGCATCTTCAGGATACAGAGATCAGTGCATACAATTTCAAGGGCATTTATGTGTTCAGCTAGACTTTTTGTTGATTAGCCAAAAATTGTCAAGCAGTTTGATTGACTGTTTAGTTTCTTGTTGAGCTGAGGCACAATTTACCTTTTTCTTAGACCTCAAATCAAAGCGATGTTAACTTTCTTTTTTCTCTGAATCAAAGCAGTGTTAGCTTTTGTTCTTGTTTTCTCAAAGCAATTCTGGTACTTTTTAATCTTGATTACATCTATAAAAATCCAAGAACAGTAACTTCTATTTACCGATAAAATGGTAGAGGAACAGGTTGGAGATTTTTTGCCATTGGTGATAAAACCATCCTGGCAAAAATATGTTTTTGCCAAGTGTGGCAGAAAATTATTTTTTTCTCCATTTATTCATATGAGGCATTATTGCGCATCCAGTTATTTTTCTAAATGTACAAAATATAGTTTTTTTAACACGAACTTTAGAATAAGAATTAATAAACTTTTGAGTTGGTAGTCTTTGCCATAGCTGGAAAAAACTGCAGTGAAAAATGCCCTGACAGTAATAGGTTTTTCCCACTCATCAAAAATGTATACTTCATTTTTCCCCCTAGCATCATTTCAGAAAAAAAATTAATGCAAAAAAATTGTTTGAAACATATTAATTCTGGTTTAAGAATTATATATATATTAACATGTTTCATCCTCTCAAACAAACTCCCCAAGAGGGCTATGCAAGGAGCTCCCTTTACAAAACATTTGCTCCAATTTCTTATAACATGGAACTCCTAAATAACAGGAATTCTCAGTTAGCAGATGCCACCCCTTAACAGGCACTTTCTGCGGTCTATAAAATATTGTCTTATCCCTTAGCTGTCCAGAGGTTTTTTGGTACTGGGTTGGTACAGTTCATACTTTATAGCGCCCCTTTGCAATCAGGAGGCCTTGGTTTCTAGCATTTTTTGGATAGCTTACAAGTTCTGCTAAAAAGCCAAATTCAAAAAGGCTTTCTTGTAATCATAATGGGATGGTTATAGCAAGTACCATTTGTTTCCTATGTCGAGTCCACCTTGACATAGTCCTCGACCCCTATTGTCCTGGCAGACAATAGGAAACCTTCACAAACAAAATTTTTAGTTTCACATGCTTACATTATCGAGAGGTCACTGTTGATTTTTTTTAAATTAAAGCATAGTTGAAGAGCAGCCACCTTTATTTATTATTACAAAAATTTCAAATCAATATTTTTTTCAATTTCTGTTCTTTAAAACATAGGTCCCAATACACCAAATTTAGAGAGCATGCAGCATTGATATACAGCAGTGTTCCTCAAATCGCAGGATAGAACAGACCTGGGGGGCAGTAGAAGCTGCAGATACAGCATGGAATCTTATGGGTTGGCCCAGCAAGGAAGAGGGGGCATAGGAAAAAATTCTATTAAGGGGGCATAAAAATAAATAAAACTGGAAGACTCTGACATAAAACAACCCTTTTTAAAGACAGATAACACAGGACAAAACTATCAAAAGCCAGACATTGGAAGGACATTTCCTTGTTCAAAATTCCAAAGTTGTTTTCCCATCTACCTCCATTCAGTAGCCACCTTCACAGACAGACACAATTTTATGGAATTCCCAATAGCTGTCTCAGACAGGGGTTTCACTGTATTTATATATGAGTGGAAATTCATGAATAATTCATAATGAATTCATAAGTACACAATCTTCCAAACTTACTCTTTGAGAAGCTGAAGTTGTGCTTGATGTGTCATCTAAAACAAAAATTGTTTTATTATATAACTGTATTACATAAATACAAGTATAATTTATTCATAATTGAAAAATATCATATAGAAAAAAATTTACAATTTATGCAGTTTTTTCTATCAAAACCACGAAAGGGGAGTAAAGAACTTTTTAAATTGTGTTGTGATAGATGTTTTAAATTCATTTATTTTTTTATCTTGATTGGAGACAAAGGAAGAAGTCATTGTGTAAGTCACACCTTGTTCAAGATGAAGGAACAATAAATTGACTTTTATAAATTTTATGTATTTGAAAAAACAATGAGGGCATTTTTCCTTAAGAATATTCACTTATGCTTAAAATTGAAAATATTTCTGTATATAGCTTATAATAACATTATCAAAGCTACCTTGAGGAGGGCCTACTGTCAACGTGACAGAATATCCAGAATCTTTGATAAGATTTACAATGTCTCCATGATGCATATTCAGAATACTTATATTGTTTACAGCTAATATACGATCTCCAATATGCAATTGGCCACATCTATCTGCTGGGCTGCCTTCGATAATGCGACCTTGGGGAAATAAATATAAACATTTTATTATTTTTTAGTATATATCTATACACATCCTACAAATTATATAACTGACCAAAATTGTTATCAAACACATAATAACAAAAAAAAAACCATTATAAATGTCAAATAGTTACACATCACTAGAGATACAAGCCTACAGAAAAATATCCTCAAGGAAAAAGGATAATACACTCTGCAATGTTTGAAAAAAGGAAAGCTCTATGCAAACATGCATATTTCAAAGTTTTCAGTTTCTGGTGGAAAGCATAACAGGTTTTTTTTTTGCCTCAGTCTGTTAGTAAGATAGTATCATATGCTGACTTATCATTAGACAAGTCTCAAAAAATTAATTTTCCAGCAAGGATACAAAATTTGAATTCTTTCCTCAAAAGCCTTGAGGAATATATAATAGACACGGAATAATACACACAATAATCTTACTAGGATCATTAGGGCAATTCAATTAAATTTGGTAAATATTGGGATATTACAACAATATTTTTCACAAAATAGAAATCCCTCTATATAATTCGGAGACCGGGTGAACTATGTTTCTCAGAATTCACTAACAAATTACTGAGAGTGATAAGCAACATGAGATATAGATCATGGGTTTCCAACTGGTGTTCTGCAAAACCGTGGAGTTTTGTGTGAGCCTTTTTAGAGATTCCATAGTATCATTAGCATGTAAAAACACAGCGAATTACATTGCGAGATTTTTTGTTTTGATTTTATACTTTACAGTGACATATTTTTCTTTTATTAAAATGACAGATTCACAAATCTAATTTTTATTTTTTTTAAAATAGAGAAAGGTTTTCAAATTTTAGAGTAGAAAAATTGTGTACTCTAGGTTTTGAAATTCATTAAGTTACACAATTTAACATAAGCATTTATTGTGAATACATAAAAACCAGTGTTTTGCCCAAAATTGAACAATTTTTTGCTCTTCAGCTGACTTTTATGGTGAGTTACAATATAGGCAAATTTTTTTTTTTACATCATTACTTTCTTTTTAGCTAAGATTAAATACAAAATTTGATCGTAAACTATATTTTCACTAAATTATTAGCAAAGTGCTAATAAATAAGTGTTGTGTCAATGTCAGCACAAATAAATCTAACTGTCCACCGTGAATAATAACCTCGTATTTTTGCAAACTATGCAAAATTATTCTATGAAATTGAATATTAAGACTTTTTGATTGATTTGTGATCTATTAAATTTTCTAAAGAGGCAGAGGTGCAGAAATGAAGAAAACATTGAGGGCTGAAAGTTGCCATTTATCTTGTATATACAGGCTTAAGCCGTTATGCCGGAGAGGGAATAGTGCGCCGCATGTATTCATTATTTATTGAGAGGGACTCAGCCCCATAGTAAAATTTATTGGGGCACTCAGAGTCTCAGCACCCAAGTTTCAGTGTCTATGCAATGAGGATGTTTGCTTGTGATCAGAAGTACTATCATTCTAAAAAAATGACAAAATTCTAGATCAGTGGTTCTTACACTTTTTTCCATCCCACACCCACTTGGATAATCAGTTTATCTACTTGTTTTTTTTTTTCTGTAATCGATTACATTAATTATTGTGTCAATAAATTTTATAAACTCTTTTACTTATTAATTCATTTTTTCAACTACTTTTAATATTTAATTTCAGCTTTTTTTAAATAAATTCAAAGACTAAACTAAGAAAACAACTAAGTGTTTAACATTTTTCAAAATTTGTGAAAAGTTTCAATGAATTATTCTTCACTTATTGATTTTGGTTGGTACAACAATATACAGGGTGTCCTGTAAGTCCTAACTGGGCCTTTATCTCATCAAGCATTTGTCGTAGAGAAATGGTTTCAATTTAAAAATGCTGAAAATGTGTTCAAAAACTGCCCTGTACCAGTTTTGAAAGCAAAAATACAGTGTGCCATAAAATAAAATAAAAATAAAAATTTTTATATGGACATGCTGGACAACTTTCTAATTGTGTCCTAAAAACACAAATTAGAAAATTGATGCCCTGTCCCTTCTGAGGCCAACAAAAAATTCTATGTCTGTAAGTGCAACATTAACTGAAATATTTGAATTCAATAATTAGAGAAACATTGGGAAAGAACAGCATAAACTAATGGACAATGCTCCTTTCCCTCATTTAAGCTGTTTTCTCCCAACCTTTTTTCCAATTTGTGAATTCAAATGCCTCAGCAAATATTGCGCTTTGAAACATGAAATTGTTTTGTCGGCCTCAGAAGAGAGAGAAAAACAATTTTCTAGTTGTGTTTTTCAGTATCGGTGTCCATATAAAAATTTAATTTTTTTATTTTATGACACTGTATTTTCACTCTCAAAATTTGGACGGTGATTTTTGAACACATTTTGAGAATTTTTTAAATTGAAACCTTTCCACTACGATGACTGGTTGATGAGATAAAGGCCGAATTAGGGCTTACAGGACCCCTGTATATGCTTGTTTGGCACTTGATTAAATTTTCTTACATTTTTCCTGAGTCATGCTGATGACAGTATCAATGTAAGCACAGTATGCTAATAATATGAGGTGCAACAATGTAAATCACCCGCAGCATATTTTAGGTATTAATGGAGTTTTTTCTCAATCAAAACAGAAAACAAGTATGAATGCCAATCGAAAAGAAAATTTTGCAATGCAAATTTTATGTGATACATTTCTAGAGGTGAAAGTTGAGGTGACAAAATGTCTTTATAACTTCATGTTTTTTAAAAATTGAAAAATGCAGTTTTATCATTTCAATTTTTCTGAATAATAAGTCAACATGTTGTATTTTTTTTTTCTATCTCACGCCACCAAAAAATGCTCTCCTGAAACCCCAGGGGCAAGAACTACTGTGTTAGATGATGGAGAAATGTCAAGCAAGTCCTGACAGATAACCCATTTCAGCAAGATTACACAATTGTTTGTGTTAGCTATCCCTTCCTCTAAAGACTGCACCTATTGTATGTCAAGAGGCATAAGGATCAGTAACTTTTCATTTGCCATTTCTCTTGGTTCTACAGTATAAAAACTCAAGAATGTGTAATGGACAGCCTCCTAACTTGGGCAGTAGCTCATGATGACAATAGCCCACTAGATGGTGATATGCAGGGATAGAGAGATATATATGATGAATCTGCTATTTATATAAGGTACAGTGAAACCTGTACAAAACGGAACGTCAAGAAATTCAAATACTATTCCATTTTAGACAAATTTCTGTTTTATAAAAGTGCAAATCAAAGCAGTAATAAATGGAATCAAAATGTAGTCTATTCAATGAAGACAGGCAATATTGCCCCCTGGTGAGCAATGGAATTGTCCAGAGGGGTGATAGAAACTACAGGTATAACATAGACTCCTATGGGTTTGCTTGAGTTGGGGGGGGGGGCGATGAGAGAAAACAATTTCTGAAGAAGGGGGCAATGAAACAAAAAGAGTTTGGGAAATTATGTTAAACCCAAGGCTCTCTGGGTTATCTGATGTGGCCCGCAAACTCAAACTTTTGTAAAAAATGAACTAAGTGGCACATTTTTACAGATCGCTTAAGTGACCTGTGGCATAATTCCAGAGTACTTAAGTGGCCCAAGGCACATTTTCAGATCAGTCGAGTAGGCCCGTGGCACATTCACAGATCACTTAAGTGACCCATGATATATTTACAAATCACTTGAGTGACCCATGGCATAGTTCCAGAACACTTAAGTGGCCCGAAACACATTTCTGGAACACTTGAGCAGCCCGGACACATTTTCAGATCACTTTAAGGATCTGGGGAACATTTAGAGATCACTAAAGTGACTCTATAGAGGACTTATCAATAAGAATGTTAGTTCAAGTGTCCACAAACTAGGGAAAGGTTTTTCTTGTTTTTGGCACACCGAGTAAGATGCCATTAAGAATATTTCATATTTTTATAAAGGATTGGCGACTACGTAAGCATCATTCTCAAACCCCTTCTCCCCTAGTCATCAAAAGTAAGCAAATCGGAACCCCCCTCCCCCCTCTTGCTTATCAATGCTGACGTAATACTTGGATGAATGCCATTCTGAAGAACAATTCTCCATAGCAGATAATACATAGATTTAAGTGCCCCGGGAAATGATCCAGTTAACACTTAAATGATCCAGTTGAGAACTGGTTGCATGAGAATATTCGAAAGCACATTGAGTTCACTCAAAGAAGGTGCATCTCTGAGAAGGGGGGGGGGAGGCTAAGAAATGTTATTAGAAGGAAGGAATGGTATGCCAAATAAGTTAGGGAACCTCTGATCTGAAATAATAGGTTAATGAAGGAAGAGGAAGGAGGGGGGGGGGCTTTGCAGATGATCAGGCTTTAAGAGAAAGCAGTTGTAGCAAGAATGGAAATAGATAAAGAACGATACTTTCTAATTTTAAGAGCTGACATTACACAGCCTCCATAAGTATATTATGTAAAGAATTTATGTTTTAGCGCATAAAAAACATGTACTTATACCTATGTGGAAATCACATTGAACCTACATTTTTGAAAGCTTTTTGTTGATTGCTGAGCTTATTCTGGTAAATACAGTAATTAATATATTCATGTCTTTTGTTAGAGGTAACTAAACTGAAATTTTCATTGTTTATCGGATGATCATTTCATTATAAAATTTCACATATTGAACATTTCATCCTTTGAATATGGCAGACCTTGATGGTGTCAATTCAAACACTATTATTAATTTACTGATAAAGCTTTCATAAAACTTTTAGCACATGACCATTTTCTCATTGAAAAATATTATGACAAAATTATACTTAAAATCTACTAATATAATTTAAAAAATACTGCATAACTTTGATGACCTACTACAATTTCATATGAATGCATCATTTACAGCTAAAACAAAATAAGAAAAAAATTCTTCATTTGAATTAAAAATCATCAAACTAAATAGATCTTATGACATGATGTCGCTCTCCACTTGTTAATACAAGGTATACAGAAAACTGGATGTTGTGAAGATATTTATTATTTGAGATGGATAGATGCTCTAGCGAAGGAAAATCTCTATCTCCTCTGTAGCTTAGTAGTGAGAGCACTCGTCCGGCAATCGAGGGACCCAGGTTCGACTCCCGGTAGAGGCAGAAATGAGTTTTTTTCCTTCCTTAAAAAAATCAACATCTCAAATAATAAATATCTTCACAACATCTTGTAAATAAATCTTACCAATTGTCGAGCCAGCCCTGCTAACAGATGATATGATTACAAAACCAAATCCTTCACTTTCACTTCTAGTCACGCTTACATCATATGGATATATACTTTCAGTTGATCGAGTATGATATGCAGAATCTGAAGATATCAATTAACAGATTTAGCATGAGAATGCTCAAGTTTACCACTTTATCAGCCAATTTATTTATGTTATTCAGACCTTATAACCAACAGAAATATCAAATAATAGTTTTAATCCCAGTGTATTTTGGTACACAATGGGTGTCGTCTTCAATAGAAGAGATAGCTAAATGCCTCCTCACACAGGGATACTGTAGTCTTACAACTGATAGAAGACTCAGTATCCAGAGGATCAAACACCCATATTTCTATAGAGCTCCTCACATGAGGATATTGGCATATTGGTGACGAAATATCCTGTGCGACAGAGTCACTGGCAACATTGCATGCTAGTCGAACGCAACAAAAGTAACAGGACTCTTGAAATATTCCTTCATATTTCTGTCAGTCAAGATTGTACTAGGGGTGCCCGACACTGAATTTTATAATGATAAACAGTTATATTATATGCAATATATTTTCTAAAGAAATGTTCTGTGATGCAACCCTAACCATAAATTCCTTTTGTATTGAATGCGTAATATAAATGCATAGATCATGCACACACGTGCATGTGGGAGTATATGGCAAAAATCCTGTACTCCAAGATAAACAAAGTTATATTTTTTCTCTTGGCATGGTAGCAGCCTCTTGAAATGAAATAAAGCTTCTTACTCCTATAGAACTACAACTCCAAATAATGGATATTTACAACATGAATTTGATTTACCTTAAGAATTATTAGCAGTTACTCATCAGGGCTCACAGGTAATCAACTGATTTATTAATTCTAGGTGTCTTATCTAATTCCATAGAATGCAAGGAATCAGATTCCTGTTGGATATAAAAAATAGTGTACGATGAATGTTATTTTCAATGTATGGACGTACCAATAATTTTCTTCTATTTATTCTTTTCTTTGTGGAAATGAGTGTAGGATGATAATTATTTATAATTATAATAAAATATCATCAACTTCATCGCTGCTAGAATCGCTAAAAATTTGATTTTTTCCTACCAAGGTTCATAATTGTACAGGAAGATAAGGAGGTGAACTAAACACACTCATTTTCTCGGGCTTTGAGATTTTTTTAATAGTGGAGTCAGGGAGAAAAGGCAACTCGACACTCTCAAGGAAATTACCTAGTAGTAGACAAAAACACAAGCAAAAGCTTGTGATCAGACATACTATTATTCTAGATGATGAGCAACCTGTGGAGAAGTGTCAAGCAAGTACTGAGAGATAACCCAGGTCAGCAAGATTATATGGTTGGTTGTTAGCTACCTCTTCCTCTAAAGACAGCACCCATTGTGTGTCAAGTCAAAGACATAAGGATTAAAAACTTTGATTTGTCATTTCTGTTAGTTCGTACAAGAACTTACTCAAGGCAAAATGTACATAAAATTGGCAGACCAAGTTACTTATACAACTGTTTTACTGAAAAATTACTAAATTTGAGTGAAAAAATACGTTCAAATGCATAACTGAAAGTTTAGAAAAGCGAAGAAAGATCTGTACCATTCCTCACCACATACTCTCACATAGATCATATGGGGCAAAAGTATGTGGTAAGAATATTTTGTGCATACTGGCAATAGTTTATGTGGTTTTAAAAGTTAATCTTTCACTCCTGTAGCTTATTCAAAGATGTATCCTGTAAGGTTGTGAGTGGTATCAAGAACAAATAAATCTTATCACTGCATATTTAATTCTCTCAAAAACAGGCTGCAGTTATAAATAATATGGAACTATTATTTGAAGCCTAACCAGACACAACTCTCATTTTACAAAACAATAAATACACCCTGGAAAGTTTGCTTAAAAAATACTTTGCAATAGGAAACAATATCAGTGATATATACAATATCAGTATCCCTGGGCACTTTGCCTGTTGTGTTGTTGTATTTGCATAAATATGGGTAAATCAAGGAATCTTCTACTGTTCATCTGAAAATCCGTAAAACTGCAACTAAAATTTTAACAGGAAAAACTTGTTTGATGCTGAAAAAACTACACAGTTTTTAACATTCATTTGCCTCCTAATTACTGTTTGCTACAGACAGATTTAAAAAATTTCTATTACATTAAAACCTTGATATAACAATAGTCTGCAGACCAAGAAAAAATATTGTTGTAGAGGAATTATCGTTATATCGAAAGGCAATGTTGTCATCACGTGCCACCAAATTTATACTGTTGTTGACATATTTTTTAACTTGCCACCATACCATCAAAAAATGTACTTTAAAATATTTATTTACCTCAAAAAAATTTAGCTGATTATTAGATTAACCCTCTCAGCAGCATGGACGAGATATCTTGCTTCCTTAAAAGCCTCTCATTTTAGAAATGACAATATGTTTTGTTAAGTTGATATTTCACAACGAAAAAATTTTCCCTATATCCCTTGCTTTGCCCCTGGTAAAAATCAGAAAAAAGCCTACTTTATTAAAAAAGGTACGACATTTTACAAGGGGTTATGTGATTTTTACTATGCCAGGGTTAATAAAATTCATTTAGAGGCAATGTTTCTGTCATAACCAGATACAGGCAGGGCTCCTTGAACAGTGGGAGGGGTTGAACGAATCACCAAGATATATGTATAGTGAAGGGGGCCAAGTGCATCACCAAGGATGTGTACAGTGAATGGGGGAAGTGAGAGGGGAAAATTTTCACCTTTCAGCCTATGCCAATAATACAATTTTTACCCCCATCTGCCTATGGTCCCTGTACAGAAATTTACAATATTGCATTTTTGTGTGACACAGAAAATGATAATACCACAAATTTCATCAACATTTTCGGTGATCACTTTCAGTGAAACACAGATATTATTAGATGCCCTTAGAAGAACAAAAACAAGCGACAAAGTTAAAATTAAATTCAGTACAAGTTTAAGCAAAATATAAAGAAATATGGTTGAAGCAGTTTCATTACTTGCCTGAACTGCATTGGGAGTGTGGCTTGATTCCCCATAGAGGCAAATGAATTTTTCTTTCCAAAACTCATCTTTACATAACACCCAGTTTCCTGTACATCTTGGATACTACTACCTACTCAACTGGACATTATGCACATCATAAACATTCATTTAAGAGATTTCGAAACATTCAGAGCATGTCTGTGTATGCCTATGGTGATAACATTCATTTTGACTACATTACACATATTTCTTGTTTTAGTGATGCTGTCATCTGTCTCTGGTATAAGAAATGGCAGACTCTCTGCCTGCTCTCAGCGGAGAGACTTTTTCAAATGGAAGACAAGCTTGCATTCATGTCTCAAAGTTGGAAAACTGCAGAAAATCAGCTTCAGCTAACCACCACTATACCGCCAACAGGTTCACACCTGAATCCTTGCAATGAATATCCAGTAAGATGCCAACACAATCCCACTACAACAAAGGAAGAACAATAGAGTTCTCAAGACAGATGTTGTGGTTCTCTTCTTTTTGAGTAGTGTTTCCAGAAGTTTTATATATTAGCACTAGCATAACTACCCTGCCTGGTAGGTCATACCCAAGATCTAGTCTATTTTAAAACCACTAAAGCTTGCAAATTTATGTCATAACTATAAAGAAACACATAATAATTATAGAAACTTATGTACCAATAGATGATACTCTTCGTCGTACACCTAGGGTGACCCTTCCATTCAAGGCAGCATTGCCCATAAGTTGAACTACTCTGTGATGAGAAGTATTTAGGACAACTTGGTTATCTACAGACAGAATTTCATCCCCTGTGCGAAGTCTACCATCCAAGTCAGCAGCTCCTCCAGGAACTATGTGACCAATTGACACCTGTTGCGAACAAGAAATTAATAATGACTGTAAGACATACACAGATTCAGTAAAATGGCTTGAATGAAAGATTGAGAACAATTAAATTTGTCAATGAATCAGCAAAAATCGAAAGCATATCAAACATTTCTTTTTAACACACTTTAAAGACATAATTTTTTTTTTCAATGTTAAGACAAATATAAATTTTCAAACAAGAAAATTTATATTTGTCCTTAAAAGATGTTAAAAATGTCTTTTAATTAAATCCAAGAAAAGTTTCTTCTCATGTCATACTTCCAATGTATGAAGGAGACAATTAGTCTATGTAGAGCAAAAATACCAAGACTAGTGTAACTTTGCTTCAATGGAGTTGATCTAGAGTTTGTTTTTTTTAAAAATAAAAACACTTCCATTCACTATCACTTTAAAAGATGTACAATTTTAAACAATTTATATCACAAGCCACCAGAATGATTTTTGTTTCCCCATGACAGCAGCAGAAAACTTAAATTTGGTAGATTAAACATAAGTGATATGAAATATGAGTGATAGTTAGTTCAACACAGGGGTGACCAATTCACGACGCACATGCCACATTGTGGCATGATATCGTATCATGAGTACACATCAAGACCTTCTTTTAAAATGAAATTAATTCTGTTCAATTTTAAATAAAAGATATTTTCTCTTCTTTTTGAATGATCCTTTTCTCATCAATAAGTTTTTTAGGCTACCAAACCTATATACATTGTAAAGCGCAACTGAATTTGAGACAGTTGACAGTATGCAAAAGAGATATGGTGAGCGACCCATGACAGGCACGAACATGACGCAAGTAAAACTACAGCAATAAAAGGAGCGCTACTCATGGGAACAGTCATAGTTGAATGCATTATGGGCAAGACAAAGGATCTAAGTGCATTTAATCATGGGCAAATGGTTGGGGTGTGATTCATGTGTCACTCCATCTTGGAACTTGTGCCTGCACTGAGATTTTTACATGGCATCAAGGGTCTATCATGAGTACATCAAATCTGTTTAAAAAAAATCACTGCCAGGGCCAACTGTCTCATGGATAGCAGCGTGTAGATCAGGGGTGCAGAACCTCCAGCCCATGCACCAAATGTGGTCCTCCAATAGGCTCAATCTCGCCAGTGAAAGATAATCTGGTAGAAAAGTATAAATACATACATGAGGAATGCTGAAGCTGACCATATTTCCTTCATAAAAATATGGAAAATTGTGATCCATGTGGGATATCATCAATTATAGCAACAAAAATTGTCAAAGGCAATTAAAGTTGCCAATTGCAGTCAATAAATTTATCAAAGACAAGTAAAGTTGCTGAAATGCTAAATTTGCAAAGAAAAATTGCCAATGGAGGGAAATAGAGAGCTGCAAGTGTTGCGATGGGTAAAAATGTAATTCACTAATAAAACAAGGGCTGTATGTATAACAAATATGTGAGATGAATATATTTATATGACTATAATTAAATTATGGTAATCATCATCATCATAATATAAATTCATGAAAATAATCTCAATTTTTGACTTCAAAAATTCAAGTAAAACTTGTTGAAAATATAAAAGGGGGGGGAGAGAAAGGCAATTTTATAAAAAAACAAATTGAGATGGCCAAAACTACGGGAATATCCCCTAAAATATGGGGCATATGGTCACCCTATATATATATACAAGTTTCTGGCCCATGAATGGCAGAAATGTTACATATCTGGCTATGGACAGAAAAGGTTGTGCACCCCTGTTGTAGATGATCAAGGTCAATTTTGGTAACTTTTATTGTAGCAGCGGATCGACAGGACACAGTGTAACAAAACACTATTTAATACTAATACACCAAAAAGGTGTTAGCAACTATACCACCCAGAAACATCTCCTTGCTATCTGGGTACAGAAGCCATTATCCCACAAGAGTACTGCTGACAGTACATCACAAGGTGCTAGCCTTTTTGGGCACAGAAACATTACCACTGGACCCTAGAAACAAGGAAAAAGGGTTGCCTATGGAAGAGGCGGATGAAGCTCAGTTGAAGCCCCAGGCACAAAAGAACATATTTGACACCTTAAATTGGAAAAAAGTGTAAAGTTGAGATTATGCGGGGCACTTCAGAAGTCTGGGCCCAGGGCACATGCCCAGTGCACCCGCTATTAAATCCACCTCTGCCTATAGGGATGAGTCCAGATTCACATTGGTACATGCTGATGGCTGGGTACGAGTTCAGTGCAAACCTCATGAAGCAATGGATCCCTCATGCCAGCGGGGTACCCTTTAGGCTAGTGGAATGACATTCTCATTTGGGGATTGTTTTCATGGACCAAAATGGGACCTCTGGTGCGTGACATTGTGAAGATCATTAACGACCACATGCTCCTTTGTAGTATTGCATCAGATATATCATTAATATATATCATCCCCATTTTTCAACCCGACAATGCAGTGTCATTGCTCCAGCATTGTATCCAAGTGGTTGGAAGGAAACTCCACTGACATTAACTTGATTTCCTGGCCAGCTAGGTCACCAGACCTGAATACAATCAAGCACATTCGTGATGCTATCAACAGAGATGTTTGAGCAGTTGATCCCTTTCTGCAAAATCTTTGTGAACTGTGGGAGACTTGCTGGAGTCATGGATCCATATGAAGCCCAAATGCTTAAGATGACTTGTTGAATCATTGCCCAGATAAATTATCACAGTGAAACATGGTGGATGGATGATACATGATAATAGACAGGTATAGTCCTCCCAACCACGAGATGAGACTTGGGTATATCATGTCATGACATGCTGGATGATTTTATTCAATTCTTTTAGATAAAACAATTGGGCATTGAGAATAGCTCATTGTGACTAAGCTTTTACTTTTAGCTTGTCCATCTAGAAAAATTTGAATCATTTGTCATGACATGTCATGGTCAAGTCTCTTTTCAAGGTTGGAGGACTATATCTCTAATTCAATTGCACTTCAGTGTATTTGGTATGGTAGGCCTTCTCAACAATAATTATATATTATAGCATTTTATTCAATGTGGTTTGGTTTTGCTTTTCATCTTGAAAACACCCAACCAGAAGTAGATGTGAAAAACTATTAGAGGAGATTAGAGTTGCTGGACGTTTGACATATAGCCATAGATATAATATAACCATAGATTGCACATACAGGGTTGTTTTTTGTTTCCTACACCTAACCACGTGACGAGTGGGTACTTTCACAAATGGTAAGAAAAATTCCTTGTTATTTCAATGGCCACTCCTTGGGTGGACACCATGAGTGTTTAAGAAATCGCTTGATATGCCAAAGTCCTGCTGTGCTTTTGGTAGCAATGTACCATTTATTAAAGGTGACAAGATCATCTTTCATAGGCGAGTTATATTTCCTTTTCGCATTAATATTTATTAATTGGACATTTTGTTTGGTGAAGTGTCCCATCGATAGAGTATTGACACACAATTTTGTTTTCGATGAAGCTTTTTTTTTGCTTTGTTATGTGCATTAAAGTACATTATTTATATAAATAAAAATGTTTATTGTTACTATATATTGATTTAAAATGAATATATTACAATTAACATTTTTTAAAATTGATAATTTTGTCTTTGAATGAGAAATACGTTTGGCGTGCAAAGTTGGAGAGCTTTTGACAGTTCGTCAGATGTCTATATTCTGCGTGTGGAATATCCATGAAAATGAAATTTTCAGCTCTTATGGCAAATTCATAGCCGTGGCTCAGCTAATTTTTTTTCTTGATGTTCTGGCCATGGCCTACAGGGCTCCAGCTTGTAAGCTCGGTACAATTCACATTTTCTATTTTTTTTTTTTCGCACTTAAAATCACACTAAACAGGGTCTAGCGAAAAATCTGGAGCCAGAGGCGTATATGAGGGATGGGAGTCATCGAAGGCTCATCCCCCCACTCCCAAGCCACCAAAAAATTAGAAAAAAGGAGTTAATATTTTGATTAAGAAATTTGAAATATCAAAAAAACCTATGTGCTATTTTAACAAATTTCAGTTAATTTAAATCCTTTTTCAATGGTGTGGTAACGCTCTCAAAATTTCTAGGGAAGAAAATTTTTTGTCCTTTCCAAAGGTAAATCTTGCGTATGCCCCTGTGTATTATGAACTGTGAAAAAAAAATTAAAAATTAAGAAGGAAAAAAGAAATTTATAATTCAAAAATAGAATTACTGCACTAATTTTGACTAGGAATTTCATCAGTGAAAAAGTTAGGTACCGTATAATTATTGCTCTTTTATATTAAAATGTATTTCAGCATTTAAATAAAGCCATGAATAACACGAATCTAAATTTTCTTCATGCATTACAAGGAATGAATCACAAATTACAAAGATAGTGCAGCAAGTTACAGATACCATGATCTTGTTATTAAATGGGGGGGGGGGAGACGTGAGTGCTTAAAGATTAAAGAAAGGGGGGCCGGACACTGGAGAAATAAAAAACAGTTTGCAGGGTTAGCATCACTAAATCACAGGAATTTTTTTAAGACACAAAAAAAAAACCCAAAAAAACAGCCGATAGGTTGCACTGGTACGAGCGACTTCCGTGAAAATATGCAAATGAGACAGTTATAACAACTTGTGCGCTGCTAATCCACAACCAGTTCACTGTTATAAACCATGTACGTTGAACTGCTGCACTCTGCCGTTACTGGATTTGTGACTCGCCTGCAATGCGTTATCCCCTGTGGTGGTGGTCACGTGGAACACATACTGCTGTAATAAACAATTTGGAGGCATTTTGTTTGTTATTTGTGTATCTTTTCTTTGATTCGTGTATAAGCACCACCTATTGACTGTTTTTGAGGGTTTTTTCCTGTCTTAAAAAAATTCCTGTGACTTAGCAATGCTAACCCTGCAAACCGCTTTTTATTTTGGTATTTTTTCCAGTTTTTATGAATTTAAGTTTCTACGGACTTTTTGCCCACCCTGTATATTGGTGAATTATTCGGGGACATAGCCCTCTCAAAAAGTTTATTGGAAGACTTGACCCTCTAAAAAATTTTATTAAATTATTTTTTCCCAAGTCCCGTCCCCCTTCTGGTTCCACTGCTCATGCCTAACATAATAAAGTAAAACCTTCACCCTAATAAGTAGTCACACTCCAGTTAAGTCGTCATTTTTCTCCAGTCCCATCTAGGCTTTCATAGATAACAATGTTATCAAACCATTTCTACTAATCATTTTCTAAATTATTTAGATAAATTAATTTTTTGTTGTTTCTGAAGTTATGATAGTAGCTCTAACGAGAGGTAGTAAAACAGCTTACCATGGACATGTAAAAATTTATAAATTTGGTGAGAAGTATACTTCCCACGGCCTTAGAAAGAGTTGAAATATCTGAAGTAATATTTTTGGGGTGTTATAGGCCATTAGGACATTTATCACAGATTTTGCAACATACTTTCTAAAAAATATGGCAATTTATGTGAAAAACTTGACCATTTTATCTTATTCTAAATATATTTTTTTCAATATATCAGTTAATTTTCATTCGGTTGAAAACATTTATAGCAGAAATAACAAACTGAATTACTTGTGAGCCTTCTTCTGTCCCTCCAACTATTCTAAAACCAAATCCACTTTCTTGGCGCATCAATGTAACATTCATCTCGATGTAACTTGGTAAGCCACCCAAAGGTGGAGGATGCAATCCTTGTCGTTGTTGGCTATGCAGGGCTGCTGATGAAGAACCTGAGTAAATCTTCTCATTTTTGCTCACAGCAGATACTGGTGAAGGATGTTCATTCTCAAATGAAGTAGTATGCTTTTGTCTAGTAAGGCTATCATAATGAGAACATGGTGAATGACTTGAATGATTAGAAGCATTTGCAAAATTAGAGTGAAATGGCTCACTTGAAAACATTTGGCCATTGCTGGTAACTTCACCATACTGACCAGATGTTTGACTATTATGCAGCCCATTTCTAAGAGCTCTTTCACCTTTTGAATTGCTTGGTGGTAGTCCAGTTGCATTCCACTCATAATGACTTCCAGATGCAGATGATTCACGAAAACTTCTATTATTTTTTGACGTCCAAGTTTGGCTTCCATGTGAAAACACACTATCCTCATAAGAGTCATCATTGCTTGTTTGAGCCTGGGATGGTACAGGTGGTGGTAATTTGATTTGTGAATAGCTGTATTGGCAATTGACTGATGGAGTATCTGGCAAAGAATTACTGGGACTCATGTTACATTTATTATCTTCTTTATTACTAGAATTCCCAGCCCAGTAAGTATCTCTCAGCTTACCAAGTGTAGTGTACCATGTTGGATTAGCATTTGAACGATCTGCAGAGCTGTAAGTTGTATGCAAGGTTGAGTTCGGATCTGGTCTCCATGATGTCTGGAGTCCAGGAAGTCTGTTGGAATTATTTTCCATGCCTTGGCCAGACATTTGAAGCTGCCTGGAATATTCTGAATTTCGAGAGTACGAGTCAGATCGATTAGAAAGAGATATATTATCGGTATTTGAAGGCTGATAGGAACGTTTGTCACTTGGATCACTGGAAGTACCAAGATTCTCAGAAATATGTGGTTTTGCCCAATATCGTGTGTCAACTAAAGGTGTTTTTGGCCTGTTAACATGCACAGACTCTTTATCACGAGAACTATAAAGATCAGCTGTAGGTGTTTTGCTCCTGTACAATGCAGGAACATATCCATCTGAAATAAAAATTACATATTAAAAAATTGTTACACTTTTTCTTTGATTAGTTTCAAATACCACACACACATGCACATGCATCATTCCTTCATTGATAATTACATACCATTTGTTCGATTAGGAAGAGCAGAGAAAGAATGTGAAGTAGTGCTAATACTTCTGTGCCCACCAATATCTTCAGCAGATTTCATCTGAGAAAAATCATTATTAAATTGTTAATTGTTTTCCCTGCTACATGAACACACATTCATTAATTACAAATACAGTGGATACCATTTATAACATTCTCACTTAGTACAACTCATTTTCATATGGTCCCAATTCTTACTAATAACCATTGAGGTTTCTGGTTTAAAGCATTTCCCACTTCTAATGCTTTCCCATGTTGAGAAATATCATAAACAGAAGATCCACTGTAATTATAAACAGTGTCCATATAAAACAAAGAACACCCAAGTTTATTCAACTACTAAAAACTTCTCCAGTGGTGGAAGAAATGATAGCCAGGAAAGAAATGGTGTTTAAAAAAAAGTAAGTCAGAATTTTTTGAAATTTATTTCGGAGATGACAAATACAATGAGAAATTATATTTTAAAAACCTTTATTTTAAAATATTTGAAAATTTGCAATACTTTCTTCATTAAAAAAAATTTTTTTTCTCTCATCATTACCATGCAGGTCTTACTTTTTTCTGTAAGAGATAGCTTTTCGCTTCATGACTCCAGGTTTGCAGAAAAAAATCATGTCAAATTATTCAAATTGTGTTTGAGAGGCTCCCATAAAAGATGCCTAGTCAAGAGGATAGGCAAATAACGTAAGTGACACAAGTAAAAAAGGGAGTGGCCTTGTATTTTTTTCATTTGCATGGTAATGATAAGAGAAAAAAACTGTTTTACTGAAAAAAGTATTGCAAATTTTCAAGATATCATTTCTCACTGTATTCATCTCATCTCTGAAAAAAATTCAGAACATTCTGACAGTTACTTGTTTTTAATTGCCTATTTTAACGTGGCCCTATAATTTCTTCCACATCTGTAGTTTGCCAATTATAAATTAGGTTGTTAAGAAACTATAAGGGAATTCTGTGAAACTGTGATGACACAAATATTCCATATCCACAGAAAATCTCTGCTTAATATCCCACAAAATATTTTAATATGGAGTGAAAATGGTACTTAAGAATTTCATAGATTAAAATTTTTTTTTTTTTAATTTAATAAAAATACTAAAATAAAATATCTTTATTAGAGAAATAAAAGGTGAACCAACACTCCTTTCAAAAATTTATAAAAATCTGAAAAATTATTGTGCTTTTATTTGGTAGTATTTGGTTTGTGTACACCAAAATTATTTTCAATTCATATTCTATTTGGAAACACAAACAAATCAGTTTATAGTTTATTAGTTTATGAAATTTGGGGGGGGGGGTTTATTTACAAGTTTCATCGATGAGGCATCACTGGTTGAGAATTATTATTCTACCTTGAGTTTTCGAGTTTCATACAGAGATTCAGATTAAAATGACAGAATAATATCCTATTCTGTCTTCTGGCAATGGCTCCTTCATCCTATTAGGATGAAATAGGCAGTACCACCTACCATGCATATTTTGGACAATTTTTTGTTAGCAAATAAAATTGGAATTCGTGACATGAATTTTTGTGCAAACTCATACAACAATTTGTTGATTTTTAAGAAAGTCAAAAGAAGATTTATTTTAAGTACAGCAAGTCCAGTGACTTTCTGTTCATCTGGTATTCATGTTTATTTGAGTTCTGTGGAACAATCTAATAACCATTGAGTGTGAAAGAAAATGTTGTATATCAAAGATTGAAGACAAATTGCCATTGATAGCAATGCTATGAAACATACTCTAATGGCTGAGCCTATACAATGTTATGAGGACTGACAGACTCTAAGGACTCATCTTTGAATGGAGAAAAGAAAAAGGGCTTTTTGTATTGTTTTGTCACAGAAGTCTGTCATTTTTGCTCTATCTACCTCAGATTTTCTCCTATCTGGCTTTCATTTAAACTGATCTTAGTCAAATTTTATTACTATAAGTATGAACAAATAACACCTATTTCATAATTTTTTTCTAGCAAGAGAACAAACAAAAGAAAGAGTAGATTAGTCAAATTAAAAATGCATTACATTACCAATCAAAAATAATTTATGCACTAGCCAAATTACTTAAAAGCCAAGAAAATTTTTCTCAAGAAAACTGATCCAAAATAATTTTCGTTTAACTTTTTTGGGGCCTTCTTGAGTGTTGGTAGACAGAACTGATAGACTACAATTTTGTAATCACATAAATAAAATTTTAGGTGTTGAATACCAATGCTTTAGTTGCCATGGTGACCTGGGATATGTCACACCCTGGATTAGTCATATATTTGCAATTAGCATAGCCACATGATATTTTATATTTCCAGTGAACTTCTAGCAAACCTCCTTACTGCCCCCCCCCCTTTACCAAACAATATTTTTTAGTATAGATGAAACATATTTAATGCTTTGCTAAAATATATTTCCATGGATTTATATGCTGAATGCGATAGACCTTATATTTATTTTTTGCCAAGGCAATTACTCTACAGCTCTAAAAAAGTATAGAAATATATTGCTTGAAAAATTATGACGCTTCTGCAAAAATATAAAATATATACTGTTTTTGCGACACAGTTTTTTGAAATTAAAAAATTTTCACAAAAAATTATTTGTTTCAATAACTAATATTGTTCTTGCTGCACATTTTAGCCTCAGTGAATCAAAAATTATATAAATTTTATGATCCTGACAGACATATTGTTGTCTCTCTCATCACTTGAATATACTTATTACAAATAATTTCTACCTTTGTAACTCTTTGCAATCCCCCTCGTTGAATGATAATATTTGCTGATTGACCACAGGGACACTCTTTAAGTATTTGAACAACATCAGTATGTGCCAATCCTCTGATATTTTGCCCGTTAATTTCAATTAATATGTCACCTTCTTGAAGATGTTGGCATCTGGGACGGTCTAGAATTTTTTTAACCTAAAAAACATACAAAATTTTTATTGTATAAAAATCCTAAGCATTTTGTGAACATCATAAAATGCAAACGTGATCACTCCTGCAAAGAGAATAGAACAAACAAAAGTTGAATTCAATGAGAAAATTTTATTATCACATCTCAAAAATTGATCACACTTAAAATTTTTTTTTATCTTAAGTATACAATGCAAACAAAAAGTTCATGGTATCTTTAGATAAGTTTGATTCAGATGAATTTAATGGTACCCATCCAATGAATGCAGACTTGTCAACTACTGTGAATTTTGTCCGTAGTTTCAATCCCCTATAGCCTGGACATGAAATCAGCCACCTTTGCAACATAGTGAAGCCCCAGGACAAGCAATGCATTGAGGACAGCCCCATAAGTTGGACACAATTGATGGTAATTGCTATACAAAGTTATCTAAGACCCCTCGCACACCAAGAGATTCTCTTCTCCCCAAGGCAGTGAAGAGATTAGCAAATGCATTAACCCTTTAAGAGGTTTTTAAAATTTTCCTGATCCGCATTATAACTGCTACATTAAAAATAAAAGCACATGAAGAACCCTAAATATTTCAGGGTGACCGAAATAAAGCAGATCAAGTTTGACGAGATATCTCAGGATTGCTGCTGTAAGGGTTGAGACAGCCTGCATGAAATTAATTTCCAAAAGAGTAGCAATCAAATCATACATTATGATAACTACACAAGTTTGTGGCCCATGAATGATCTCGTATATCTGGCCAGCAGACTGAAATATTATACACCCATATCATATGGCTATTGATAAGATAGAAAAACATATCATTGCTATCTGCCTAATACATGAATGGAGGAAAAAGATTTTGAAGGTTCTGGGATTATTTTTCATTGTAACTTTATACCTTAGAAATATACATTGTTTTCTCTAAAATATGTTTGTAAAATTTTTCTGTGTCAGTTTAAATACAGGTTTTCAAATTTTTTGTCATTTTAGTGGTCTTCAAATGAGGGGGTTGGCTTAATACACTAATATATACAGTAGTTTGTTTTATTATACTTACTTTTTGTCCAAATACACTATCTGATATAGTAAATCCGAATCCAGCCTTCCCTTTAACAATTTCTACAGATATGTATTCTGGCTTATTTGGCATGTGACATAAATCATGAACACTTGAAGACTGATCGCCACTTTCACTGCTTAGAAGATCAGCACTGTTGTGCCTATGAGATAAACTTGGGGGTTTTGCACTGAGGTCTGGCATTGATTTAGCTGAGCGTGTTTGTGAGTCAATAGAATCAATACTTTCCAGACAACTGCGATAGGAACTGCTGATATTTGGGTCATTAACAGTACCATTGCTGGATACAGCAAGTGTAGTAACAATTTCAGTATTTGGATCATCTGGATCAAATGGTAAAGGATATCCCTGACAAACTTGAAGATGAACTGTTTCACCAGGAGGTATTGATTGAAATAAAGAAACCACATCTTGATGAGAGTAGCCAAGAACACAAGTGTCATTAATGTAAACAAGCACATCTCCTGTAATAAAAAAAAACGTGAAATAATTGTATTATATGCTATATTTGTCCTAAATGCACCCTACAAGAGTATGGATTTAACCAGCACATTAAACAACAAAGACTTATCATTAGAGCCCGGATTATATGCAAATGCAGACATGCCAACATTGGCTTAAAGCTCATCATCACTGATGAATGTTCATCAGTAGTGAAGAATGAGCTGGTGCTGCCAAACGATACGGACACAAAAAACACTTTTTTGTGTTTGTATCGTCTGGATGCACCTGCTCATTCTTCATCCCCCAAAACGTTGCACAGAAATTCACGTCTGTAAGGAAAAGTTCGTGTGGCTATTGAAATCAATGATTGAAATTACTGTAATTAATTACATAAATGAATTATACATAATTAGTTACATAAATTATGATAATAACGACTATTATAAATAAGAAAACTCATCTCACATATTTGTCATCATTTTATCGTAACTTTTTAGCATTCAATAAAAGAGCTTGCTAAGATGCCAGTTTTTATTTGGCAAACCACTCAAAGATATAACAAGATTTTTCGATTTCATCTATAACTGCTTCTATTATGATAGCTTGTCTACGGATTGCATATAATACCAACCAAGCACAATACTTCTTTCGTTCTTAACTTCATATTTGTATGAATCTAATTTTTCCATAACAAACAATTTAAAAAATAAAAACTGATCACAGCTGGAATACCCTCCCTCCTTCATCAAGGGTTTTTTTCCCAAGCATTTCCATAAATTCTGTAACTATGCACTTCGAAGGTCACATGCGGCCAGTGGGCCATGCATTGAAAGCTACTTGACTGAAGCCTCTGAAGAACACATGAAAGAAAAAATGAGAGAGTGGACAGTATAAGTGAGCGTAAACATTACGAAAGTGATTGTTGGGGCCCAGGAACTATTGTTGCCTGATGATATTTTGCCAATTTCAGGCATTTGCCCAGCTCTGACAAACGTTTAAAAAAGCCTATGGTTCAATCCCAGTCCTGTTTGGTATATGTGCAAAATTTAGCGATGATTGGCTTCTGGCACAACTCACTAGGTAGGAAATTGCCCATGGTGATAGATCTGAGTTGTGCTCGGTTTAAAAAAAAGTATAAGTGAGCATGCACAAGTATATTCAGATCTGTGTCAATATTAGAAATGATTCGCTTTACTCTCTACCAACAGTAAAGTTTCACACCACACAAAGAAGATTAAGTCGTTTTCAAGGGAGTATGCATGCAGTACTTCAGAGATTTCAGGAGAAGCTGATATATTACCGATCAAAAACCAGCTTCAGCAGCATGCCACAAGACTGATGGAAGTAATAAACATTAACTGCAAGACTATCTTAGGTTGTAAAAAACAACCCACTCATGCCATAAGGGTATCAAATGGTGGACGGAGGAGCTCAAATAACAAAAAAGGCAAATACGGCCACGGAGAGAAAACTAAACCGTATGAAGAGGAATGGACAGGATATCCATGACAGTATGGCCTCCTTTCAAAGGGCTTGAGCACTTTTCAAATGAGCAGTAATGCAAACCAAATACAGGTCCTGGAAGAGGTTCTGCCGCAAGCTACTACGGCATGTGGTATGCCCTATAAGGCAGTATTTCGGCCCAGGTGAACGCAAATGCAACATCCAGTGCAGTCCGGCTCCACACCAAAAGATATAGCAGAGCAACATCTGGCAACCCTTTTTCCTGAGGTGTGTACATTAATAAATATCCAAAACGACCATCTGAACAGCCCTCTTGCATAGCCACCATTTCAAGAACATGAGGTCTTACAAATAACACAGGGTGATTCAAAAAAGATGGGAAAACTTTAAGAAGTGATAATTCACAGTGATAATATGAATCGCAAATGCACTAGCACGTTTCAAAATGGCTGCTCCACAAACGTTAAAATGGCATTTATGTTGAAATTTATCGGGAGAAAAAGAATACAGTGCATGCAAGTGTAACCTGGGGAAAAAGGAGGAACCATATGCAATGGGGCCGTTCAAGTATTACGTAAGCAATTTTTTAGCCATTTTTACCCCCCCCCCCCCCCCGTCAGCAAAAGTCAGCAAACCGCTGACCCCTCCGCAAAATTTCGTCATCAGCTCTGCCCCTCTGAATCCTAACTCATATTTTCATAAAGGGTGGTTGATGACGTAAGCATTACCCAAACCCCCCTTCCCCCTTGTCATCAAAAGTCAGCAAATCGGAACCCCCCCCCCATTGATGATGACGTAATACTTGAACGGCCCCAAATCTGCATCAGTGAATAAAAGGCACGGGCGTGCCTTTTATTCGTGCCTATATAGAAATGTCCTATCCACTTGTCAATACAAGATTCATTGAGAAACTGGTTATTTGTGGAGATGAAGATTATAAGAAAGAAAATTCATCACTGCCCCCACAGGGACTCGAACCCCTAAGAGCCTTGACACCTGGTAGAGCAGTCGTCTGGCAAACGAGAGACCGGGGTTCGAGTCCCCGTGGGGGCAGTGATGAATTTTCTTTCTTGTAATCTTCATCTCCACAAATAACCAGTTTCTCAATGAATCTTGTATTGACAAGTGGATAGGACATTTCTATATGCAATAAGTTATTGGTTGGATTTTTTAAGTTTTATAAACGTTTTGTAAAAGCTCTTTGATAAAATATAAAAAATTCAAAATTGGTTGAATTTTTCAAGTTTTATAAAAAATCTTCTATCAAACTTTTATAGTGTAATCCTGGCCTCAGGCTGGGAAAGTTTCATGAAAATTCTTTTATAAAACTTGAAAAATGGAACCGATAAATTTATTGGTTGCATTTTTCAAGTTTTGTAGAACTATAAAATTTTTATAGTGTAATCTTGGTTTAAGGCAAAATTATGATGTGAATATTTCTAAGCAAGACATTTTGGAAGTCTCCCCCTCCCCCTTTTTTCTACTTGCAAAGCCTTTGATATCAAACAGATTTTTTTTTTTTTTTTTTTTTTTTTTTCTTTGGGACATCATTGGAAGTTTTCTTTCATATTTTCCATAAAGCCAGATCTTAGATTTTTTTTCAAAATCTTTTGAAAATATATTAAGATATTTTCTCCCATCGACTGCTTGTAAGGATCAAACCAAGGCATCTTTATACCCATACCTAGGGGCTCTAGATTAAACCACAAAAGGGTGGCTCTAGACCAGTGTTTCTCAACTGCCGGCCCAGTACTGGGCCCTGGCATCAGTCAAATCGGGCCATGAATGGTTCACCATTTCATTTTTATCCATTTATTTTCCATAGTCATGCATATGGCCGGGCCTGGCACTCATAAAAACGAAATCAACCGAGCCGTGAGCTACCAAAGGTTCACTGCTCTAAGCTGCATAACCTATGAGTACCGTATCAAGGGTGAAAAATAAAAATAAATACAAAAATTAAAAAAACAGTTTTACACAAAATTTGAAACTATGAGCGTACTGGACTGAACGATTCATAGAGAAGACCGTGATTTTTGACACATTTCATCAGGCTGGGAACACAGCAGCAAGTTTTCTGGTGTGGCTTATACGCCAGAGGGGCGCCGAAGAAGGTCCAAGCTTACTTGATGTAAATTGCACGAAATCTCGTTCCAAAAATCCAGCATTAACGTGATCTCTAGTTTGCAATATATTATTAGTTTTTCTGCATTTGTGCCATCCTTTTGAGATGGTCTTCAACTGTACAATCAATCGAAAATTCTAGGGTTTTTGCCGAATACTTGATGCTGGAAAAAAATTTTGTGAATAAAAAAAATACATTTCAATAAATTTTTGTGGTGCCCCTTTTTTCCTGATGCCCTAAGCACGTGCTTATTTTGCTCAATGGTTAAATCTTGCCCTGGGTACAGACAAGTAAAGAAAGAAAAGTTCTTTTTTTGTTCATCCAGTCTAAATATCTGTTTTGCCCTACCCATATAATGTCTGCCCCAATGTAGGGTGGCTACATATTGTTATTGTTCTTTTCTGTTGCTACTCACCCATCAAAAAAAAGGATGAATAAAACCTGAGAGAGAAGAAAAGAAATATTGAATGCCACAGCTTCTCCAAAGCCTAGATTTTAGGGGAAAAAAATCGAAAAAAAGGTCTCTGGAGAATCAAAAAAATCTGTGACCTTCACTCAAATTTTGTGACTTTTGCAGGACTTTGTGAATTTCCCATGTTTGTAGACACCCTGTAAACCAGGCCATGCTTTGTTTATATGATGTACATCAACTTTAGTGTTGTATTTTCACATACAAGTGATGTGTGAATAAAAACTTTAAACATGTTTTGCGAAGAATACAATTTTTGACATTTTACTTGAGTTTGAAATATAATTTCTTAAAATCTATTCTCATTGTATCATTACGAAATTCTCATATGATATTTTACTTTATATCAGAGGCGCAGACATGAAGAAAACACTGGGGGTGCTGAAAGTTGCTGGTCATCCCGTATATAAGGGATACAGGACTCAAGCACATATGCAGAAGAGGGAAGGTGCATTGCATTCTTTTTTCAGAAATTATTGGGAGGGCTCTGCCTAATTACAAAATTTATTGGGGGGGGGGGGGGAGCTCAAATGGTTCCAGTACCTATGCTATATACAGTAAAAAGTTGATAAGTCGTCACCTCATGTTATTGAAAAATTATGACGGCTAAAGTGGAATGATGATTTAACCGAAGTGCCATGAGTTTCAAGGTGCAACATTGTGAAAGCATGTAAATTTAAAGTAATATAAGATTTATTAAAATTGCAATATTCAATATTAATAAAATTTATAGATTGCAAAAGAAAAAAAAATTGAAATTTTTACCTTTTTAGACCTCTTATTACTTAACTTATTGTGTTAAAATACACTGGTACACTTTGATTTATACTAGTAATTTTTAATTTAGACTAATCAGAGCAACTGCTAGAATAGTTAGCTTTCCTTCACATTAGAACTACTGCACATTAATTTTACATGCATATGAAAAATTTAATTTTAGTGTTTTAATTCTTTATCAGTAGTTCATACAAGGTAATCTTGGTAAAATTTATCAAGTTAATTGATTTGTTAAATGTTACAAGTTAATTGATTTGTTAAATGTTACAAGTTAATTGATTTGTTAAATGTTACAAGTTAATTGATTTGTTAAATGTTACAAGTTAATTGATTTGTTAAATGTTACAAGTTAATTGATTTGTTAAATGTTACAAGTTAATTGATTTGTTAAATGTTACAAGTTAATTGATTTGTTAAATGTTACAAGTTAATTGATTTGTTAAATGTTACAAGTTAATTGATTTGTTAAATGTTACAAGTTAATTGATTTGTTAAATGTTACAAGTTAATTGATTTGTTAAATGTTACAAGTTAATTGATTTGTTAAATGTTACAAGTTAATTGATTTGTTAAATGTTACAAGTTAATTGATTTGTTAAATGTTACAAGTTAATTGATTTGTTAAATGTTACAAGTTAATTGATTTGTTAAATGTTACAAGTTAATTGATTTGTTAAATGTTACAAGTTAATTGATTTGTTAAATGTTACAAGTTAATTGATTTGTTAAATGTTACAAGTTAATTGATTTGTTAAATGTTACAAGTTAATTGATTGTCAATTTAATATTAACCACAAGGTGATATTGAGCACAAGGTCCACTTTGAGGGACTTGTGGAAGGCCCGGGGTAGGAAAAAGCACACATTAGACCTCAACTTTTTAAAAAATGTATTGTTTTTCAACGAAGATATTTTGTTTAAATTTGAAGCCTTAAATTAGTGAGGGTCCATGCAGAAATCATGTCTAGCTCAAACAGTCCCCTAACGTTTCAAAAACTTTAGTCGGCAAATGACCTTCTCCAGCATAACTTTCGTTACTTGAACTGTTCCGTTTTGGTACATAAGGCTTTTGTAATGACTTTTAAGCATATGGCAATGTTGTTAACAGTTTGTTTTTTTTTTAAAGGGAGCCATAAAATTAATCTGTTCCTCTCTCAAACTTTTTCATAGTGACGAATTAACTGAAATGTGACTAGTAAACGAGGGTGGTTTAATAACATTGTTGTCTATGAAAGCTAGATGGGCCTGAAGAAAAACGACAACTTAACTGGAGTGATGACTTATTAGGGTGACGACTTAACAAGGTTTTACTGTATATTGTTAAGGTTGTGAACCAAAACCTAAAGTATATCACACGTATTTGTTTAATTGCAGTGTTTTTATACACGATATATAGAATTAAATTTTTTTTTAAAATTCACACTACATTACACATGAGTAGAGCCTGGATTATATGCATTTGCATATTTTGGCCCTTTTTTTTAGCATTAATGCATATAAATGTATAAAGTAAAACAATTTTCAGAATAACTGCATATTTTTGAAGGTTTATTTAAGCTCAATCACTTTCTTTTATAATTTTTCAAATAAATATTGTTCATAATATTTTCTTAATATCTGTTTTTTTTCCACATGTGGGATTTAGCAAATTATAATAGAGATGTTTATAATTTGCTACAGCATTTTCCAAACATCAACCGTTTTATTGTAATGCTTTTCTAGAGATACTGTTTGTCAAAATGTGTTCAATTTTTTTTTTAATTATAGAAAAAAATTCTTGTTAGTAGTATTTCGTTACTGAGCAGCTACAACAAACTCGAAATTAAAAACACCAAAATAAAAAATATGTAGAAGTTATTTGCATATGCAGTATATATATGTGGGGATATTTTTTTGTAAATTAATATGCACTGAGGAAATAAAAAAAAATACATTTTAAAAACATATATCAATAAAAAATTCAAAAAAAGCAGATTTTCTCATTTTTGGTACATATTTTGAAACATTTTTCAGAATTTTTAGTGCATATTTTGGCATTTTCAAGTGCATATTTTTAGGCATATTTCGCCACTTGTGGTGCATATAATCCAGGCTCTACTTATCACTCTTAAGGTTTATTATCAATAAGCAGGACAACGTTTTGTCGAAAAGGGAAGAATGAGCATGAAAACCAAAGATAAGAAACTTACCAAAACTGGCCCGAATTTTAAGAAATTGTTAATTTAGCCCCTGCTTATCTTTCAATAAAAACTGTTTGAGTGTGAGGATAATTACTGGAATTTTTATTTTTCTGTGTTGTATTAACTTTTGGGGGGAAAAATGGCCAAACAAAAAGTTTTAACTGTCAAGGATAAAACAGAAATCATAAAATCGCTAAATAAAAAAAACATATTTTACACTAAGAAAAAGTTAAAAAAAAATATTTTGCAGTTCAAATATAATGTTATATACACTTCCTATAAGCACTTGAATTTGGATTTCTTTAACTTGAAAATGGATTTAGCGAGTGACTAGATTTAACAAACATTTTCGCTGTGAACTAATTCCTTCTCTTTTGAGCAATTCCATAGGATCCCATGCTTTATCTGTTACTATTTCCTCCCTCCAGTACACTCGATTTCCCACTTTGGGAAACAAGTATAAACAGTAAATCCTTTGAGAACAGTCCAGGCTAAAACAAATGTGACTAGTATAGGTCTAACTTAAAGACATATCATCTAAAAATGCAAAAGTTCTGAGGTATATTGTATTGTCCTGCCATTTTAAATATGAAAAAATCTTTGTATTGAATAGCAAAGGAATAAAGAGATAAACTAGTTATGAAAAAAAAATTTACCTGTCTTTAATTTACCATCCTGCCAAGCTGGACCATTTGGAACAACTGCTTTGATCTGCAAAAATTCCTCAATATCTCCATCATCACAGCCAACAATAGTCAGACCTAATCCTCTAGAGCTTTTCACTAATGATGTTTGAACCATTTTCCCATTTAGCTCAGAGGGATTACGAGTAAATACATATGGAGGGTGATGAGGACCACGTCTATGAGCTGAAACAAAATAGTTAACATTTTTTATATCCTGATCAGAAAATCAGTCAAACTCCCATAATGACAATGTTTATTCAGTTATTAAACACTGAGTACAAGAAAAAACCAAAAATATCAATGAAAAAAAAATATACACCAGCCTATCTACATTGGCTAGTGGAAAAAGGATTGAGAATTAATTTTATTTTTTAAAAATTCAGATGACACATGACAGTATAAAATAAAGCTTCTGTATCAAATCTAGCACAGAGAAACCTGCATGAAATGGAATGTCAAGAGACTGAAATAATATTCAGTTTCTCATTCTTCACAGCAGTGCATCAAAGCAATAATAATTGATGAAACTATCTTTTGATTCCATTCAAGACAGGTTCCCGTCTCGGGAAGGTTTCACTGTATCATCTGCTTGGGGGGGGGGGGAATTGTAGGTGAATTTGGCCATTCATTTTGCTGGAATAAAACACAATTTTTTTTTAACAAGTATAAATGACAATTTTTCCATCCACATAAAATGTAATCTATTTCTGCTGAAAAATATCAGCCACAAAATTTGATGATAATTTGCAGAAGCATATAAAATGTTGCAGCAAGCACATGTAGAAGATGTTCTATCACAATCAGCAGTGTTTTGGCAAGATCAGTTTTGCGACCTACAGAACTATTTATTTTTCAAAATTGGTAAAACCAGTGATGCAATAAGTGCATTTCTAACAGGACTGTAAATAGGTTTGCATGACTCATCTAGGAAGCCCTGCAAATCAAGTTTTGGTTGTGACCCAAAGCTCAAGAATCTTTGGCTGTAAGTCAATTCGTATGACCTTTCTTGGAAGCCCCTCGGAATCAAGTTTGGTTCGTGACCCACAGCTCAAGAGTTGCTGGCTGCAAATGTATTATTGTACAACCCATCTCGGAAGCCCCTGAAGCCCAAGTTTGGGTTGCAACCCATAGGTTAAGAATCCCTGGGCTATGGGTTAAGGAAGAACATAATTTGTTTTCAAAGCAAGGTGGTTCAGATGTTCTTGCTAGCACAGTAATGACACACTATGGCATCATGCTAAACACAGCTGTTGCCATTGTTTCAGAAGGTCATTGAGTAACAGTGAATGAACTGGCTGAAATTTGCATCTTTCTCATGGCATATCTACCATGCTGCAAGTCCTTCCATTGTTACTCAGTGATTGAACAATGGTAGCAGCAGTGCCCATCATGATGTCATTTACTGACTCTCAAGAACATTTGAACCATTGTACATAGCACAAACAAAATGAGTTAATCCCGAAGACATTTGAATCTCTAAAATGCTGTTAATTACTGTGAATTTGAAAAAAAGACATGAAATAACACAAAAGAAACACAGATTTCTCAAGATAAAAAAGAACATTTTTGCATTTTATTCTGTCAAATGAATCCCCAGACTTAATTATAATTTTTTCTCCAAGCAGATACCAGGGCTGATACTAAAGCTTTATCGTTCTGCCATATATTGCCTATATGCTTTTGAAAAATAAATTTATTTTTTCTTGCTGTAGCCTTAATATATCATTATATTATAAAAAAAAAAAGGCTATACAGAATTTACTTTTTCAATATTCTTTTAATTTTGTTTATTTTTTAAAGGGTGGTTTTTTTTCTTTTTACTAACTTTAACTGAATAATAAAATTACCATTATTATATACAGAACTTGAATGGTTAGATAATTTAGCACTTTGAACATCCACAGTCTGATTGTTAGCACAACTTTGCATGGCTGCAGATTGATCTGAAACCTTTGAGATAATATTGGTATCACTTTCTGCAAGGCTTCCTCTCTCTGAAGATGTATTGGCATTTTCTTCATTCCAAGATGGATTTGCATTTTTCTGATTGTCATTCACACCTATAAAATAAAATGTGAATAAATAGTAATTTATGATGTACAATATTTATGCCTGCACAGGGCAATTCGAAAGTTAGGGAAAAATTCATTTCTTTCGAAGTAATTAATGCATAACAATCAGGTAAGCAGAGACACATGAAATACCATGGTTTATTCAGCGCATTTATTATTATCAAGGGGAAAAAGAATAATTTTAATAATGCCCAATAGGTGGAGCTAGAGAGCAATGGCATCCACAAATCTGACATAGCTCCATATTCAGTTGCAAAATTCATAGCAGTTAAATGGTGATAGACCATCAGGGAAGAAAACAAAATTATTCCAGCTGGAAATGGTTCCACAATCAGAAGATAATCATCAGAATCTTTTGCTTTAAATGAATCGGAGGAAGAAAAAAAAATGAAAGAGCAAAGGTTTCCTAAAATCAAATCAGAAGCAAATAGATAGATTAATTTATCATTAAATGTTGCTCGAAAACATAACAATGACAATGCATTTTCTAACTTCGACAATAGTGCCTAACATGGGACAGTGTCTCAAAAGTTTATACAAACTTGATTTTTTTCTACTCAAGTCGGGATGTAATTAACAATAATACGTTACAGTATGGGATTTAACATTAATGGAAATAAAAAAAGATTGAACTGGCATTTTACAGAAGAGACCTTACCTAACATTGCCTAAAATCAGATAACCCTCCTTCCCATGTCTAAACTTAATTATGGTGCAAACCTTAATATTTCACTAAAAAACTTTTTTCAACCGAAGCAAGTTCTACATTGCTGAAACTAATCATGAAATATTAACAAAGAAATGTGATAACCTGCTTCAAATATAACTAGCAACGCCCATCAGAGCTAAGAACATAATAAAACTATTTCTTTAATCATTCCAAGTATAAACGCTTGAAATTAAGTCCGAAATAAAGAAAAATTCATTCAAATTTATGTACACACTTACAACTGGTCTTTTTAGCTTGTGTAACTGGATTTTCATACTGAGTCTTCTTGTTGACATGACTACCAAAAGAAAACAAAATCAATAATCGAAATAAACAAATATTATCAATACCTAAAACATTTACTTTTCTTGACTTGAGTTTGTTTTGTTTTCATTATTTTTCTGAAATTTTGGGCCACTATATATTTTTTCCTTGATCGTAGTGCTGAGGATATGAATGTTGTTATTTTCACAAGAAAAAACAGAGTAAGGTAAAGTTTTATACCAATACTGCCAAAGCTTTCAAAGAACTGTAGAAACTTAGCTTTTTATAGCATAATGACTCGGGCATTTTTTGTATGATTTCTGAAACAAAACTGTTTACTGAAAGTCAGGCAGCAACGGGCATGAACTTCATACAGAAAACTCTGTTATTGACCACTGGAAAAAATAAAAATTTATTTGCGGTATTGTTTCTAATTTTTTACTCATCATTTGGCGATGTGAATAGTTAATGTAATGGACTGTATATAGTGTAATGCTGAAGTAAATATAGTATCTATGTATTTTTACTAAATAATGTATCAAATCAAGTGATAATTAATTATTACTTACTAATTAATAATTACTTTGTTTATTTAAAAAAATTATTTACTTTATTTTCAATTGATTACATTTATTTTATTTCAATCACACAAGATCGTTACATATTTTTACACATTATATCAATTGAACCTGTATTAAGCGGAAACCTGTGTTCAACGTGAAAAAATCTCGGTCCCTTGCGATTCCATTGAAGATAGGTTTTACTTTATCATATTTTCCTGATGAATTTACAGCGATATATTATTTTGCTGGGAAAACATGCCGAACATAATAAAAGAGGAAATTGTAAATTTTTTAGGGGATTGCATCAAGTAACCATATGACATGAATTTAAAAAAAAAATTAGTACTAATGACATAAATCTTCACGCATTCCCAAGATATCTATAAGATCCGTCCAGGAATTTGTTAGTATTAATAGACATCAATGCCCAAACCAAAATTTGAACTCAGACCTGCACAGTCAAAGTTTAACACACTGACTCCCAGCCAGCTTCCCAGGACATTTCTGTATTTGCAATAAATTTCAAGTCCCAACCTCTTTTACAAAAAATGCACCGTTTTTCAATGAAGCCTACTTGAATTTTCATTCTTCACTAAAATCTAGGACTAAAACTATCTTGCCAACTTATAAATTATATTATGTCAATTACAAATACCATATATATAATGTTCACACATATTTGTTGCGTTAAGCTGGGTCTACATCCACAGTTCTGAACAGCAGAAAACCGGTTTCGAGGTAGAGCTGTGCATAGCACAGTCGATGTGAACAGTGAACAGAGCAAAATTATTTATCCTCACTCTTTTTGCAGTGGGATCCACCAAGAGTGAGTACATCAAAGAAATTGTCTTATTTGTCAGTGTTCTATTAGTACAGTGATTTCTCCTTCTGATATACATCACTGTTTGGGTTGCCACTGTTGTTCAGGATTGTGGAAAATCATGGGAAAATTTCCACTTGGCAAGTTAAATAGATGCTGTGGAATGTGTGAGAAACACAATAACAAAATTGAATGGTAACATTTATTTATCTATGTAATGATCACGACTAGCACGTACTCTACATGAAACAAGCTACCCAACCACTCAAACCTTGTTCTATTCAAAGCTGTTCTGCTACTCTGTTTTAAGCCGATATCAGTTTTTGCACATTGTGGTGTTGTGCAGCATGATTGCATGGACTCAGCTTTAAACACTTTCTTCGTAGAATCAATCCACTATAATTAGCATTAGTGCTGTATTTCCAGCTATTAGCTATTTCAGTAGCAATTGGCAGCTTTGCCTACTTTTGACATCATTTTTGGCAACAATTAGTGATTTTCCATATCTTTCTAAATGAAACGTGATAAGCCAAGGATTGCAAGGGCTGATTTTTTTTTTGGGATTTTTCATTTACGCAAAGCACAATGAGAACGTTTAGAGATTTTTCTATAAAAATATGAAAAATCAGAAGAATCAGGTTTCTCACTGGAAGATTATAATATGACTAGAAAATAGGGACGCTTCAGGGTAAATTGGGCACATTGGCACCTATTTGAAACTGAAAAACCAAAATATGCTCTAGATCAGTTTCCCAATTTTTTTCTCACCCGTGGACCACTTTAAACCATATTTTTTTTCTCGTGGCCTATCTTAATTAGATCCCCAACACACATCCAGGAGTGTAACCCTTTTATAGCTATTAATTTTTTTTTTTAATTCTAAGTGAAATCTGCTTTTTCCAAATTATAAGCAGCTTTTCATTTTTCTTTGAAAACTTGTGGTTGCATGATTCTACAACAAGGCACCAGCAGCCAACAGTTCTTTATTACATTGTTTTTTACATCACAAATTCATTATAGAGGGGCATTTGGAAAATACTGGCCTGAGGGCCCAGTCCCAGGATGTGAGGGTCATGACAAGTTCACTATTTCAGATTTCAGCATGCTTGATGAAATAAATAGTTTGATCAAAATGCAGCCGGTTTATACTTTTTCTCAAACAGAAAAAAAAAAACCCTTAATTATATTTGATACTTTCATCAAAAATATCTTATCTTGTTGTACTCACTCAATATAATATGTTCCATAATGTGGATCATCTATTTTTTCCCATCCATAAGGAAGCTCTGAAATATGCAAAAATGTTATATTGTAAATTGAATGTTCAAACAAAATAACTGAATCAATTTTCTTTACTTGACATTATTGAATTTTTCATCACATAATTTAAAAAAAACTAAAACCCCTTAATAAAATTAGAAGATCCTTATTTCTGATGCTGAAAATTTAAATCTAGACTTATCATTAAAGTGAGGCAAACTAAAGTTGAGAGCGCTCTACCAACCTGGCTGAAGGTGACAAATACCAACCTTCATTGGATGTTATCACCCAGACCTTCTGACCATGCATCTGGTCTACTGACACTATTTACACAAATTGCATACAACGTTATTTACATGTTACACAGTTTTCTTGTAACCCGAGCATCGGTTTTCCTGCCTCCATCTACCAACAATTCTCCAACTCATTCTATCAGTCATATGAGGAGGTCATTACTCATTCTACTGCAATGCTTAGGAAATTTAATAAAATTTTATGACATGCTATGAACATTGTTGACGTGACACCATCAAAATCTTACATTATTATTATCACTGGAACATATATTTCCCAGTTCTGGTTGAGTAAACATGGCAATTGGCTTAAAGCTCATCAGTAGCAATTAATGTTCAGCTTTGCCATGGGGGTACCCCTAGGACAACATAATCATAGTACAATAAAAAATTTAATTTTTTTTTAATTTTAATTCAAAGTTCATTAAATACAGTACCTCAGTGGCACTGGAACCTATAGGGCTCCAGGCTACATGAGCCTCCCCCACCTTCCAAAACAACGTTCTGAGGTCGCAGAGTCCTTTAATAATTCATGAATATTCAATGCAATCCCAACCTGCATATGCCCTTGTGGGCCGTATATATGGACATCTAGCAATCCTAGACCCCTATCCCTGTTTTCTTCATATCAGGGCACCTACGATGAAACATTCTTTCTGACGCAAGTTCAGCGTTCTCAACCATGCACTATGCAAATGAAGCTGGGTCCAGACCCGCTGCACTGACCCATTCAAAAACCTGTTTTTAGCCCACATCGTGGGAGGTTTTAACAGAAAAAAGGTTTTTGCACACTTGGGCATTGAGTAGAGCCAACACCTTCTATAGCAGAAAGCCTCCAACAAAGCTTTGACATCACTGAAGTCCCCCATTTCATCTGCAGCCATTGAATATAGCAGTCCGGCATATGCAAAATCTTCACCTTTTTTGTAGTATATGCAATGACTATAGGTGAAATGGATGACTTCGGTGATGTCATGAGCTTTGAGTGGAGGCTTTCTGCTATACAAGGTGTTGGTAGAGCAGCAGGTTTAGACGTGGCTTTACAGATTGCCTTTCGTGCAAAGGCAAAACAGATCGACTCGGAGTTCGTATTCTCTCAAACTCTCTCACATGCATATACAAATTCATTGTTATGGTAAAGATCAATGTAATTTTATAAAAAAAATAATAAAAAATAAGTAAAACACCACAAGAAACTCAAAGACCCAATTTTTTTAAACCAATTTCCATAGTATTGAGAGTCTCGCATAGCTCTATCATTAATTGTGGCCATCCGTAGAAACTATCCACAATTCGTAGCAGTTGGCAACTCTGTGATTGAGTATTTTTGGAGAAATTTAAAAGACTGTTCAATCTCCCAATTTTTGACACCTGTGCATATGATTTTTATTCAATGAGTTGAAGAACTTGTTCAGTTTCTGGCGCTCGATCAAAATGGAGACTCAAGGATCATCCACATATAACATCAAAATTTGCATACAAAAATGTAATAATTACATATCGGACTAAGCCACAGACAGGCTAATAGGAGAATGAAGGTGCTACTCACCATCATCATTACACTCTGACACACTTTTCTTGTTCTTGGATAAGCGTGGATCTAGCCATTGTGATGTTCCTGTGTTATGACTGGGAAGAAAAACAATGAAGATGTATATCACATAATATAATGTATAAACATGTGTCTATCACATATCATAATCATGTGTGTGTCAGTTAAACAACAGTTTTTAAAAAAAAAATCAAGATCGAGATTAATCAATAGTTGATAAATCAATTAGTTGAAATTTTTACATTTGAGAATGAAATTGATTTTAGATTAAATGTCAACTTTAAACAACAATTTTATAACCAATAACATCTCGATGTACCACATTTCACTCCATATAATCATTAGATGCAATATGCTAAAAACAAAATCTGAATATTTTAGTGCACATTATATGCTAATGCATATTATCTCTACAGCATTTTTTCTAAGAGGTTGAAATAAATGAAATATTTTTAAAAATCAATTTTTTTTTTTAATAATTTTGAAAGATGTATGATAGAGGGAGTATATAAACTGAAGAGCCAAAAAAACTGGTACAAGCATGCGTATGCAAATAAAGAGATATGGAACCAATCAGAGTACGGCGCTGCGGTCGGCAACGCCTATATAACACAACAAGTGTCTGGCATAGTTGTTAGATCGGTTACTGCTGCTACAATGGCAGGTTATTGAGATTTAAGTGAGTTTGAACGTGGTGTTATAGTCGGCGCACGAGAGATGGGACATAGCATCTCCGAGGTAGCAATGAAATTTGGATTTTCTCGTACGACCATTTCACGAGTGTACCGCGAATATCTGGAATCTGGTAAAAAATTAAATCTACGACATCGCTGCGGCCGGAAAAAGATCATGCAAGAACGGGACCAACGACGACTGACGAGAATCATTAAACGTGACAGATGTGCAACCCTTCCGCAAATTGCTGCAGATTTCAATGTTGGGCCATCAACAAGTGTCAGCGTGCGAACCATTCAACGAAACATCATCGAAGCCGAAGGCCCACTCGTCATGGGCGGAGATACGGGGGGCGTGGGGGGGGCAATGCCTCCCCAGCATCAAAGGTGAAATTGACTGATCTAATGTATATATGCATATGTGAATTGACATCATCATCATCGTGCCCCCCCCCCACAAATAATGACCGTGCCCCCCAGACTTCCAAGTCTATCTCCGCCTATGCCACTCGTGTACCCTTGATGACTGCACGACACAAAGCTTTACGCCTCGCCTGGTCCCGACAACACTGACATTGGACTGTTGAGAACCGGAAACACGTTGCCAGGTCTGACGAGTCTCAGTTCCAATTGCTTCGAGCTGATGAACGTGCACGGGTATGGAGATAACCTCATGAATCCATGGACCCTAGATGTCAACAGAGGACTGTTCAAGCTGGTGGAGGCTCTGTGATGGTATGGGGCGTGTGCAGTTGGCGTGATATGCGACCCCTGATACGTCTAGATACGACTCTCACAGGTGACAGGTACGTAAGCATCCTGTCTGATAACCTGCACCCATTCATGTCCATTGTGCATTCCGACGGACTTGGACAATTTCAGCAGAACAATGCAACACCCCACACTTCCAGAATTGCTACAAAGTGGCTCCAGGAACACTCTTCTCACTTTAGACACTTTCGCTGGCCACCTAAATCCCCAGACATGAACATTATTGAACATATCTGGGATGCCTTGCAACGTGCTGTTCAGAAGAGATCTCCACCCCCTCTTACTCCTACGGATTTATGGACAGCCCTGCAGGATTTCATGGTGTCAATTACCTCCAGCACTACGTCAGACATTAGTCGAGTCCATGCCACGGCGTGTTGCGGCACTTCTGCGGGCTCGCGGGGGCCCTACACGATATTAGGCAGGTGTACCAGTTTTTTTTTGGCTCTTCAGTGTAGATGGGAGTTGAATTTTCCACATAAACCACCAATCCCTTCTATACCTCAAGACTGTGGATTATACGCAGGAAATTACTGTACTCAATTTGCCAATTTTTCAAAATTTCATGAAAATCATTCCAATTCTGGCCAAATCAGGCCAATTCTGTAATTTCCAATCGTAATAAGGGGACCAGAAGATATTAATACAATTTTACAAATTTTTCCTATTTCTCATTGTCATCAGCTGTTAACATTAACACAATATTAGAACTCAAAATCCACATTTATTTTATTTATTTGTCAATTTTCAAGTATATTCTATTTTAGAACAAATTTTGCAATTTCTGTCCCTAATGAGAGAACAGAAGATAACTGACTGATTTTGATGGAATCTTACACAGTTCTTAATACTGTGATAAGTCATTTTTTTAGCTATTAGATTGTGGTCACCTAAATTTTGGTTTTTGTGATCTGTTTCAGATTACTTTAATGGCCACATTCTTTTAAAAAATTTGAGCACCCTTGCTGTAGATCTGGAGTCTTCTATGCATGGTCTGTAGAACTCTTTGGCAACGTGTGTGTAGTATATCTTAATAGCCCACAGACCACATTAAAATGTCAAATGTGGCCTGCCCCGTATCAATGGTTAAAGGCATCTGCTGTAGATGATAAATTGTTGGTACTATTTTACATGGTAAAAAGCTTGTGATACAGCACAGAGTTTTACAAGATAAACAGACATTTTATATGACAGTTTATTTCTATGATTTATGAATAAGATATTTATAAACTTATTTATCAACAACATATTCATAGATTGAACATAAGGTTCATTTAACTACTAATTCTAGAAAGAGACAGCGCTTTTGAGAAAAATGAGCTAATTCACAAGTAAATTAGATAAAAACTGGGTATTTCAACCTGAGCTCATTATGATTATACCAGAGAAAAAATGTTTGGACAGGTAAAACAGAATTATAGAGGCTTATATCAAGAGATTAGAAATCCAAAACTATTGAATAAGAACCACCTCATTTCCTTACTCAATAAAATAGAGTTCCCCTTTGTCTGTATAGGCTTTCTCCCAATTGTCTGGAAGTGGTTCCTCCTGAACATTATAGCTAAGATTTTTATTAACATCATTTTTTTCCGATTCTGTAAGCACATCAGCATTGCATTGGGATGGCCTGAAACATTAAAAACAATCAATTATTAAACATGAACAAAAAGCAAACTTAAATGCAAATTTATTTACATTGAAAAACACATTGCTGCTATCATAATCTAAAACTCACAATTTTGGTTTCTCTCAAAAGATTTCATGCATGAAACTTCATCTGATGACTAGGGCCGTAGTGTGCCTTTTCAGGGCCCCGGGACAGACTTTTCCTTGGGGTCTTTCTCTAAAGGGTTATTATTATGCAAAATAAGTAATTTTTAGGGCCCCTACCAGTTGCCCCAGCCTAGTTATGGCCCTGCTGATGACCCATGTTGATTCAGGTGAAAATATAACTTTTTTTTAATTAATGTGTTCAGATTTCAATGAATTCCTATACACTGTATATTGATGAATTTGAACTAAGGCTGTTCTCTAATCCATCAATTGTTAATGACTCATAAAAAATTTATGTGCGTATGATTGTTTTTCCCTTATGTGTAATTTTCCCCTCATTCAGAGACGTTTCTTTTCTTTCCCATCTTCATCGTGTGTTTATGTATTTGTATGTTCATTTTCACTCTAGTAAAGTGTTGTTCATCAGACCAGATGCGTTTCTTTCTCATCTTTTTTTCTTATCATGTGAACAAGCTGAGATAATTCAAAAAGATGCATGTGTCCAGTACCTGTACCTTTTTATTGCTTTGGGCAGCAAGGATAGCTGGTAATAAATTTCTTATATTTTCACATACCTTTTAATGCCAATGCTTGTCTTGTTGCAGACAAATTCATACCATTGATGAGCTAATTCAATTTGTATAAAAAATTCTTTTTTTTTTAAATTGAATCAGTTGGCAACACCAAAGAACCATGTCTGCTGTCTGCAGTCACACTATGCATCAAAGTTTTTTTATTGCTATCTATGTTTTTTCTTTTGCACTCATTTTATTAACACAAACCTAGAGCTGAGGACAGACCTACAGCAATACCCTGACTCACACTACCCAGATTTACAAAAACTTTTAGTTACATGGTTTCTATGGAAAATGTATACTATCACAGGATAATTGACACGATGACAGTGATTATTTGGTAATAATCAAGGAAGAAATGTTCAATCCATCAAAATACTCTATGTAGTGAAACTACTGATTTTTTATATTTGTTATGGGCATCTTTTTCTCAGCCACCTCGTTGGGCATTTTGCCTGTTGTGGCCTTGTATTTGTATTTTGATAGGTTACTATAAGTAGCAGAAGCTACTGAAGAAAAACACTGCTGTGGTTACATAGGAAATAGCATCCCAAGGTTTGTATGGTATCTCCCATTTTTGCAGATTGGTAGCAGTTTCAGACATGAAGTCCAACATTATTGCCAGTCTTGAAAAATTTGTTAAACATGATAATTATTGACAAATGTACCAAATAATTTTATGAGTTTCTTTCGATGGACCAACCTGTTATCTACAAGTGATCTTTATTTGCAGAGATTTTAGAGAATGAGGACTTTTCTTAAGAACCTTGGCAATCACAAGGCAAATAAGGTTTCATGAAGCCATTGGTATGAAAATAATGTTTTTTCAACTCAATACATTACTGGAGGCTCAGACAGAGATATAGAGCGTCAAAGGTGGAGCCAACTGATCTAATGTATATGCGTATATATGAATTAACATCATCATGTCTCTCATCATTGTTCCCCCCCCCCCAGACTTTCAAGTCTATCTCCACCTATTGCTGGATTAGGTGATCTCTCAGGGAGCAGGCAGATCTTCAACCCAACACTTTCATCTGCCCCACTTTCAATTATAACATGAAAAACATATCACAGCAGTTCTTGAGAACATGCATAACTCTAACATCATGAATAGGTTAGGCCAAAGCCATAGGGAAGGGGTGGGGGGATTGTTTCCCCCTCTCCAAAATATGAGAAAAGAAAAGAAAATATATAGAACAACACTGTCAAACTTGTTGTTCTATTGCTTTGGTTCCGTCCCCAAAACTATCAGTTGTAGCTCCCCCAAAAGAAATTTCTGGCTAAGCAATGGTTTTAGGGCCACACGTTTACACACACAACATTTCAGCCATGCACTAATTGATTAGATATTACCCAAAAGTGCCCATACAGGTTAGTCAGGATGTCTACCAAATACCAAAAGCAAAATTCAGTGACTTTTCTAGGACTTTTTCTCATTCAACTAAATGAACCATGCTGGACGGTTTCTGATATCAATGGTTCCCAAACTGTGAGTGGCAACCATCTGGGGGTTTGGGTTAATAAAATGGGGGTCCTAATGAAAGGGGAAACGTGAGTAAATTTACCAAAAAAACTTTTTTTTCTTTTAAATTTAAAGTCGATTTAAATACATCCCATAGGAACTGGACCCTAAGGGCTTAAGCCACATAAGCACCCCCATCCCACAAAAGCATAAGCAGATACAGGTAGTTTCTCAAACAGGGGAACAAATGTCCACCTTCTGCTCTTCTGCCTATGACAATTTTTTTTAAATCATGAGGGAGGCTGATCATCCCTATCAAACCCCCGTCCATCGCCAGACAGGGATGTGAATCAGAAGAAAACACCATCTAAATAGAATGTGCACGAATGAGCCAGTGTTTTTAACTGAATTACCGCATGCAGACAAAACATATCGGTGCAGGTAAATTAAAAAAAAATTAGAAGAAGCGTTTCTTATATACTAGAGGCAAAAGCATCATGTAAAATGAACAAACATAGTCCAGCCAATTTTCCAATTCTGATGGTCAATGCCCCATTCATCCGAAAAAGGGAAGCACAGTAGAGGGCTGACAGGGTTCCAGCCCTGAGACCTGAGATGATTTTGAATTTTTTTTCACACTATAAATCCACTATACAGGGCCTGTGAAAAATCAGGCCTGAGCCCACCGAAGATCTCAGCTTAGGGCTCTACTGCATGATTTGGGGCTACTAGACCAGTGGTTCTCACCCTTTGGAATCCCACGGCACGGTTGATTTCTTTTTCTTGATTGGAGCCATACACACGATCAATGGGAAATAAATGGGAAAAAATGAAACAATAAACCACAAGGTTTAGCTGCACTAGACCAACCAAGGGCACGTCCAAAGGATGAATTTCACATATTCCTTTTCCTATTCCCATTTTTCGAAGTCCAATATTAGACGTTTGTTATTTGCTCAAATCGTTTATGCTTTGGTGTTGGTCTAGATCACAAGCTTGTCACCGTTTTCCAATAGTTCTCTTTTGTCACCTGCCTCCCTTGCGCAATTCATGGTTCATCGGCCGCTTCTTAAAAAGTATGACAGATATTTTCCCATATAAAAGAACCACTTCAAAGCATAAATAGGTGCAAAAATCAATATTTCTAGCGCACCACGATGCTCCTAGGAGCTATGACACACAGTTTTAGAAACACAGTGGTATTCCTTTAAATTTGGCTTAAATGTTGCGTCACAACACAAATAATGGCGAATGAGTCCAATGTTTGTCTTCTCTTGAATTCTCTTGTTCTTTCACATGCATATACTGTACAATTTCATCATTCGCTATAGCTAGTCGGTAAAGACAGACACGATGAAACAAAAATTATTAATTTAAAAAACAACTTTCTTTCCTCACGGGGAAAACAATCAGTGCCCTTTTATCTGGCACCCACGAGGATGGGTCTGACAGCCCAGGACAAACACCATCATTGTTTTTCCTGCTATAAATTAAGACTCCCTCCATCCCCGTTAAAACTCTGGCTTGCGAACCCGCCAAAGATCCAACAGCCCTGCTCCACGATGTGGGGAAGGTCATGTCCTTTCTACAGAAAACTAATATTGTTCCCAAGAGGACTTCCTACTGCTGTGGTTAACCTCTCCTCTAACAATTATCAAGTGATCCTGAGAACACTACTTTAGGGAATATTACAGATGTTAAAAGATCCAGACAAGCAAAGAAAGAAAAGTTTTTTTGTTCAAACAGGCTAAATAGTTTTTTGCCCCATCCATATAATGTCTGCCCCAATGTAGGGTGGCTACACATTGACATTTTTCTTTTCTGTTGCTACTAACCCATCCATTTCTCCAGGGCAAAAAAAGGAGAAAAGAAACTTGAGTGAGAAGAAAAAAATATTGAATGCCACAGCTTCTTTAAAGCCTAGATTTTAGAGAAAAATTCAAAAAAAAATTATCTCTGGAGAATCAAAAAAATCAATGACCTGGACTTAAATTTTGTGACTTTTTTGGGACACTTCTATGACTTTTTCTCATTCTGTTACTTTTCCGGGACTTTGTGACTTTTCTATGATGGTAGACACTGTTAGTGGTACAGTAAAACCCCTGTTAACAGTGATCCCACAGATGCAGTCAACCCTCCTTTACGTCAAAATAATTTTTCCTTTTAGGAAAAACTGTATTTAAATAATGCATTCCAAACCCCTGCTCAACAGTCACCTTCAAGTATGGTCACTATTTTCATCATTCATTTGATTGGGCTACAAACCCTGCACAGAAACAAACATCCTTTGTTTCCTATCCCGTAACTCCTCGAATGAATTTCTCATAATTAAGCTGTGGCTTATACAGCTTCAGAAGTTAATTAACATTGAGTAAAAAACATTTTCTGACTTCGAGGGATTTTAATAAATTTAATAAACAAGTTTTGCTTGTTCTCATTTTCATTTCAGTTGAAAAATAATTTTTCCTCCTAGGATAATGCTTAATGTTTAATCAGTTTTATAAAACTCTCCAGAAACATGAATGATGATTGAAACATACAAAATTAAGTTTTATTCAAAATAGTGCAGCGTGTATGAAGAATTTCAGCATTTCCCAAAAACATTTTTTCCCCTCATGCCGTTTTTCTGGGTTCAGCTTATTTACAGGATTAATTCATTTTTATTTTGTTCCATTGTGAATTAAATTACCTATTTGAACATAAGTATGCAGGATATTGGTTTCACACACACAATCTTCAAAACGGTTTATTTCATAATTATTTCAAAGGCTTCAATAGGAAACCCCTTGTTTTAAGATAGAATGTTTTTGTCCCACCGGTGTCAGCAAAAGATGGGTTTTACTGTGTTGATAGTTGTTTTTCCACAAATTTTGTGGTACAAATGTATTTGAATGCAAATTTACTGTGGCTAATGCTGTGTGAAACTGCTATTAATTCTCATCCTGCCTATTGCATAAGTTTGGGATATCACTGCACAATGAATAATTTAATGTAATTTTTAAAACACTCGCCTTACATTTTCTAGTGGAGAATATTCTTTATGTTGCAAAATCAAAAACTTGAAATTGAATACATGTGATAAATTTTTTAAAAAATGTGATATTCTATGTTTTGTTTAAGTTTTATAAAAGAATTTTGGATTTTTTTTTGGCACATATTTTGCCAGCATGGAAACACAACAGTAATTAAAATTTTTAATTTATATCAATTTTAAGTAGGCACTCACTCTGATGCATTGCCTGCAGTTTGGTTAAATCCACCAGAACCAATTAATTCCCCAGTTTTAGCAGTCATGGCTTCGACACTTGATCTATTTCTTCGTCTTTTACCTTCAGATGATGGATGAATCCCTGGAATGTTGCTGTTGGTTATGTTGGTGGGACGAGTAGTAAAAACAGGACACTCTTTAGGTGGTTTAGGAGTACCGTAATGATTGCCTGAAATAGTCAATTTCATATGAAATTAAATGTACTACGGTGATTGATTATGATCTCAACCTTGTTTGTGAATGACATATTTATACACTATTTCAAGGCATTCATTATAGCAGCTTAAAACAATTTTTCACTCTTTCCTACTAAGACAAGAAAAATGAGATAATTATTCTTTTAACAGCCAATGTTCCCAATTGGAAACATCGATTTTAATAATTAGAAAAAATATTTTTTCTGACATGAAAGTACTGGATTTCTTTTTTCTTGAAGGCGCGAGATTCCAAACTTACTTTACAAACAAAAATTTCATTCATTTCAGAACTTTCATCATAAATTCAATATAACATTCCTCAATCTTTTAATTTCATTTTAATCACCCATTTTTAAGGAAGAATAAAATTTAATTTTTTTGTTTTTAATTTTAATTTTGTTTCTGTGGACATGGGCAAGCAGAATTCAGAAAACATACAGGGAAAATTTTTTTCATAAATTTTTTGGTTGACATCTCTAAACTAAAGGATCAGAAAGGGAAAATTAACTGAAATTTTAATTCAGTCAGTAAAAGGTTAATTATAAAAAAATTAGTCATTATTTTTAACACAAAAATAATTCAGAGAATAAAAGATAACTTTTTGTAACAGAACTTAGATTTGGTAATTTAAAAATTTTTCTTCTTGCAAAAAACTTCCAAAAGCTATTTTTACAATATCATTGTAGAATTTATAGGATCATCTCACAATCACTTCCTATATTTAGAAAATTTATTTCATTTTAAAGAGAAAAAAAATTGCCCCAGAGATTTCAATTCATTTTCATTCTAAACTAAAATAATATATTGAGATAGTGTATAATAAAAGCACAAACAGCACAAACTTTGCCATGTAAGTAAACAAAACCATATACACTGTTGATATATAGTAATTATTATATTATATAATGTTGTCATATTGATATATATTATTATATTGTACAATGTTGTTATATGAGTAAAGGAACACATCAGATATGTCACGAATCAGGACCTTTAACTGACTCTCATTGCTGGAATGTAAATCATAAATTAAATTTCTCTGAAGTCATACGGTCAATTTCAATCACCACTTTTTTAAACTTCTACGAAGGAGGTGTTATTAAAACATTTTGAAAAATACAGTGAAACACTCAAATTCACATCACAGTGATGATAACTTGACTACCCAGTAATTGAACATTTATTATTTCCACAATAATAAATCAAATGGGGGGAAACCTGCCCAACTTGGCACATGGTTAAACCCTATTAAATTTGACAATGATTTGTACTGTGTTATCACAATTAATTTTTAGGAATCTCTCATGTATCTCAATAATTCTTTCTTTCATTGTTTTTTTATCATTTGTTTGTCAAAGGTTCTTCCTTAACCTTAAGATATGGTTACTTCCAATCCCATACTTCTCCTGCTGCTTGTAACCGAAAAACTTGACTTGGGGACTATGAAATCCTTGATCTGTAGATTCAACAAAATAATTCATATCAAGTAGGACACAATATCCAAGCATTTAAGGCTGAACAAATTAAATGGGCATTAAATTATCAAAAAACCAATGAAAATGTACAAATTATGATGTTGAATTTTCACTATACTGGCAGTTCATATTTGAAATAGATCATTTGTCATCCAGTACTTTTGTTGGTTTCATCAAAAAACGAATAATCTTTTAATAAATTCAGATCATGAGGTTTTGCTGTTCATCGACATGGTAATTTTTCTCGAATTGAGATGCTGAACAATAAATCCAATGAAAAAATTAAACTCTGTCACATTAAGTCTCTTTTATCAAAGTACTGTAATCTCACACACACACTTATACACTCATTTATACATTTCTCTCACTTATAAGACAATTTTCTGCACTCCTGGCCAAAGATATAGGAGAATAACAATATTTCTTATACATTTATAAGACTTCCTTTTATGCAAATAATTTTGTGCAGTACCCCTCAGTTATGAATCACAGAAAATTTTGATTTTGGTTTTTTTGTCTAAAAAGGCTTTTCAAAGAGTTTTCAGTGAAAAAGCTATTATATGACTAACTATATTTCTCATATTTGAGCTAAAGAAGACATTCTCTTCTTTCCTTAGACTACATCACTGTTCATGACTGAGATCAATCAGAGTGGGCTTTCTTTGGAACCCTTTCCTTAGAGATTCTTATGCACTCTGTACATCTCAAGGTGGAATTCTGGTGTCCATCATCACTCTATTAGTGAGGCTTATCAGTGTCAATAAACCATGGGCGCTCCCACTAAACTGAAGGGGTTGTTTGAATTTTGATGTGATCAGAGAATGGTGATAGGAATAAGTAGTTGAAAATTATACAGTCGAATCCTGTTATAACGAACGCCAAGAGACTGCAGGAATCACTTCGTTAAAACAAAATTTCGTTATAAAGGAATTCCAGGTTACCTAGCATTATTCCCACATAAACTTATTTAGGGATTAGAAAAGTGTTCGTTAAAATGAGATTTTCTCTATAATGGTATTCGTTAAAACTGGATTCGACTGTAGCAAGTGTTTTAGAAAGGTGGCAAATTTTAATCCCAGAGCATAAAATTATTTTATTACGTTTTAATAATAAAGTCAATACCTATGTTTTACTTTGGTGCTTAATTAAATAAATTTTATGTTATTTATTTTTAAGCACATTTCTCCCAATTTTCACTTATACGTCTTTTTTTCTTGTTTGCTTGTACAGACGCATAAGTGAGAGATCACTGTATTTGTTCTGTATTAATGGTGTATGTTAAACTACCAATTTCTTTTCAACCAGATAACATCCCTCAAATACATTGTTGGGCATTGGTACTTTGAAGTACAAAGGCTGTATAACAACTTTACAATTACCTAATGATGAATTACTAGTTTTTTAAATATGACGAACACATAAGAATTTACTTTCATGGTTGTCACTGTATAAGCAGTAATTATTATTACAGAGTGTAATACTATTAAGGAAATACAGTCCACACCGCTTAATATGATCAAATCAGGACGCTGGGTTTCTGATAACAATAACTGATTGATAACTATAGCTGAAAAGGTCCCCTCACAAGTATGGTGACCATACATCCTGTTTGGTTGAATGGGATGTATGGTAAATGGGTATTGGTAAAATGGAAAACTGTTTTTTGTTCTCTCATAATTGGTTGCAAAATGCTTCAATCGTTCTATTTTTTAAATTCTATTCTAAAACAGGACATTTTTTCCCCTTTAAGCTAAAATTCTGCATTTTTGTTATTCAGCCATTGTCTGATGTTAAAATGGAACTGTCAAATGTATATCACAAATTACAATATATGTTTTAATGTGTACATAACAGGTTTCATAGATCCCTTGGCAAAACAAATTTGAATCTGGTCAACTGAAAGAAACTACTCAAGAACTGACAGGAAGTGCTTTTTTGTCATACATTTATCTTCACTATATGTGCATCCGACATTATATATGGAAATGTTTGTCAACAAGGGTGGGGGGAAGAACACCTTCTAGCCTGCTATATACGGTGCTGGAAAAAAGTTCAAGAACAACCGAAAAACCACTATTTTTAAAAACTTTTAAAAGCTTGTAGGTGCATGAAAATTTTAGAGTGGCAACTACAAATGGAACAAAACACTTTCCACTAAAAATAATTTTGATGAGTGCTATATTTTTTCTGAAAAAAATTGTTGAAATTATAGTATAAAAGTTAAAACCTAAAAAAAAAGTATAAGAACATGTGTGTTTTCTGATGTCTTGGAAAGAAATTTACATATTTCTCATGTTGGCCTAACAGTCAAGACTGTTTTGATCAGTCATGCACTGTGAAATCAATTTTTTTTTCTGAAAGTATGGACATGCCAAAGAAACATAATTGCTAGATATTGAAGGGGCGAAGAGCTTGCTCACAGAAAAAATGAGATGTCTGATCATCAAATGGCGAGCGGAATTAAAAGATTGAAGACTGTTGATTACAGTTTCATAAATGGACCCAAAAATTATGGACTGAAAAGCTTGCTCAAGAAGGCTACTCTGTTACCATTTGTCAAAAAAATACAATTATTCAGTTTTTTCATGAAGAAAAAATCTGTAATTCAGAAGAAATACAACTTGCCTTGTATAAGTCAAACAGTGCATAATGTGTTAAAAAACAATCCGAATGAAGTATGGAAAAATGAAATGCAAACCTTCCTTTATAAAACAGCCTAGACAAAAGTGAATTCAATTTGCCAAAAGTTGTGCATCTTTTGGTGCCAAGTGGAATGATGTTTTCTCTAATGAGAAGTTCAATTTAGATGGAGCTGATGGTTTTAAATATTACTGACCTACACTGTGACAGAGCCATATTTTCAAAACTGAATTCGGAGGCAAATCAGTGATCGTTTGGAGAGGTTTTCATCCTAAGGAAAAACTCCAATCGGGTTCATAAGCTGCAAAATGAACTCAGACACATATCAAGAAATTTTGGCAAAAAATCTACAACCTGAGACACTTCTTATAACTTCTGGACAGTATTTCTTTCAACAGGAAAATGCTTCTGTACATGTTTCAAAGTCTACAAAATCTTGGTTTGAAGTCGATTTGGTGGAACTCGTTGACCAGCCAGCCAGAAGTTCTGATCCAAATCCTGTAGCGCAGTGGTTTTGAACAGCAGAATATTTTTTGACTCACTGAGCCCTTTTTAGTATATAATTTCTATGAGTTTTATGGCGGAGCCCCATAAAACTCATTTTGTTAATTTATTTCTAAAATTTACTGTTTCATTTTATTTTCCTCGAGTGGCTGCAGAGCATCTGGGAAGTGCACATGGAGTTCTTGGGGATCCACAGAGCACCAGTTGAGAACCGATGCTGTAGAGAACTCTTGTGGGACATTTTAACATGAAAAGTGTATAGATATTAGGGTTTCTGGGTGAGAATTCCAGCCCACTTGTTCTCAGGAATTTTTTATGATTTCTCGTTCCCGAAATCCTGAGAATTCTAGAAAAATGCTGTTGCAACACAGGAATACTTGCAATAGAATATAAAAAAATTTCAATGGGGAATAATCATTGAAAAATTAATTTTCTCTAGCATTGCTTGGAAAAGAAATAGGGGAAAGAAAGATACATGGGGAGGGAGGGAGCTTCCAGGTTCCAATTCTAAAAACTACAAGTAACCTTCTGCTTCTATAAAATTTTAATACATACTGAGAGAACTATACAAAGAGCCTGAAGAAAAAAAAGTCCCTTTTCTCTTCCATTTTATGAGCCTGTTTGCAGGGATGTCTCAAGAGCATCATGGGCCCCCAAGCCAAGTGATTTTTCTGAGGCCCTACGGGGCAAATTCTTGAAAATTTCAACCATTTTTGTGAGGCCCCTCTTCTCTTGAGGCCCCCCCCCAGGCCATGCCCGGGTGGACCCATGCCTTAAGACCACACCGCCTGTTTGGGGAACACCATAGATAAACACAAGATAAGATGAGCATTGTGTTTTAAGTAGAAAGAGTTTGGTAGATACTTTCCTAGAAAGCACCTTGCCTTTTGTGATTTCTTCGACTAATTTTGCTTTCCTGTCCACATCACAATGACAGGCTATTTCACAATAAATATGCGCATAAAAATATTTGTTTATAATAGCAAATGTTCCACATGTCAAACCTCATTCATTAGAAAAAATAAAAGCCATGGTACAATGTGATGGACAGCATTGTTTAGGCAACATGTCCAACTTTGGCTATGAGGTTCCCAAAGGTGTCAATAGGAATCACCCACACCATGCCCAGAAGATGGATCCGCAAAAAGAAGTCTACAGAGAGAAGATATGGGGGAGACAGGTGCCATGTAATGAGCTCACCATATCCAATCCGTTAAAGCAGAAATGTAGTAATTTCCTATCAAAAAGATGGTTTTACTTCATTATGTTGGAACCATATGCACCTTCGAATGGTTGATAGCACATATCACAGTAAATTCATTGGAAAAATATAGTATTTGCTACTGGTTAAGTGCTTTTGTGTACTCTCAAAAATGTCTTTACTATTGTGATTTAACCACACATTATACGACCGGAAATGCATGTTTATGGGTCTTATATCACCTCTCAAAGTTTATCCCATGAATTTAGACTCATCCTGTATATGACTCATGGCCGTCGTTTCAACTTTTTCCAGGGGGGCAAAGAACATGTACTCAATGTATGCATATATATATATACCATTTTTAGTGTAATTTCAAAAGCCCCCCAAATGACAAGCCTGATATGCCTTGCTGAGAGTTTGGTGAGCTCAAGAAAAGACTTCTTGCAGTATCAATATTTTCTGTGGTCTATCTAATCACTGTCTGATTCCCCATATTCAAAAAAACATTGCTATTAATTAAAAGAAGAAATCCAAGAGAAAGTTAAAGTGTGAAAACCTGCATACACTTCTATCCACTGCCTGATATTGATTCGCAAATGATTGGATGATCAAATGTTAGCAAAAGCAACTCTTTCACACATCCTGGAAATTTCAGACAAAGACATCACTCATTCAAGGTGATGCTTTTTTTAATCCAGTAGTGTTTTGTATTGCCACTATTTTCTGATCAGTTTGATCAGTCTCTCACCCTCAACCATATAATATTTTAATATCATTATTATGTTAAAAAATATTAGTAAATGCAGACACCAAAACCATTGGTTATGCCAGCTATATTCAAATAGTCTTGGGTCAATTAAAAAAAAAATATGCATGCAAGTTTTTTATGAAACAGAAATTATTAAGAAAGAGAATGTTTTCAATTATTGCAACTCACATGAATGCCACGGCAGTACATTCACACAAGAGCAGTTAGTGTTAAATAAGCATATATTTTCAGGAAGAAGGGTGCCATAGAAGTGACCTACATCAAAATAGTAGAAATAAAGATATGCAAACATCAATGTTATTGAGAATGATGAATTTAGGAACTCAATGTGTCATATTAATTTCGTTTCTTTCATCAGATGCATTATAAGAATCCAAAAAAATAAAGTAGTAAAGAAAGAAAACAATGAAAATAAGAGAATGTGTAAAAACCAACATTGTCAGTTAGCAAAACGACTTCTTAATAAAGAAATTTCTTCAACCCAAATTTCTACAAACTCAAAATCCTATCAAGTTATGAAACTTTTATTTTGCCTTATTTTTATTAATATATTTCAACTTTTTTTCAATTTTTTATCCATTGATGTTACAGTATTTAAACCTATCATATGAATTCTTAAAAAAGTTCTTTTAATTACTCTTATGCCAATTTTTTTAGTTCTTTTTCTTTAAAAATTTAAAGTTCCTCTCTCTTCAAATAAATTATTATTTATCATACATATACATATTTTTAGCACTGGTGAATTTTGTTGACCCATGCACATATTAATGCTGGACAGTACAGCATGAACTTTTATGCCAATAGAAAATTTGTGTATGAAGGTTTTTAACAACTGACTGATGTGAAGATTAATTCAGGAATGAGAGAAAATTCAACTGCCCTTGAGGGGAATAGACTACTTCTGGTGCCATTGTCAACAATTGTGAGCTTTGGCCTGAGTTAGGTCCGACCATCCATGTATGGTCTCGTTCAGTGCATATGAGCTCTAAGGAAATAGAGATATTTGTTGCCTTTGTAGTCTAGTGTGCTCACCCAGAAAGTGAGAAGATATGGGTTTGATTCTCTGCACAAGAGCAGTTGAATTTTCCCTCTTTCCCAAATCCATTTTTGCTTCAGCCAGTTGTTAAAAACCTTCATATGAATTGCAAAGAGTGAAATAATCTTAGAAAAATATGTATCATAACAAAAATGCATATCATAGTTTTTCAAATAAGTTAGTTTAAGTAAGACAGATATTGGAATCAACTCGTATCACAAAATCAAATGGATTTGATTTTCATTTCAGACGTGCCAACTTTTGGAATCCAGAAATCCGGGGATTCTCCTGAGAGGGGGGTCCCCCCCCCCCTTCACTGCTCATAGACCCGATCAAAATTTTTGACAAAAAATGTTTTGAAAAAAAAATTTCTATTAAGAAAAAGTTCCACCTCCCCCCACCCCCCAGGCAGGTTCTGCATTGTCTCTGAGCAGAATATAATTCAATGTCAGTCTTTCCATGCAGAATAGGGAAATCACAACTACATACTATAAATAAATGTTCACTTTTTGTGGATGCTATCCAGTGATTGATAATCTTGGGTATATGAATTCTAAAAAGCAGTTTTATATTTCCTTTCTGACGACATATTTAATCAGAGGAAACAAAAAACCTCAAAATACAAAGCTGCTGACAAAAAAACTAATTGTGTTTTACGGCATGGAATACAATAATGATTATACAGGAATTTCGGCAACGAAGGTCATACCCCTGATAAATGATTGCTGATAAACGTTAAGTAAACAAAGTCATGTCTTTGTTAGTTGCTGAAATGTGATCACCAATACTTTTTTATGGCTGCTTGACAGAAGTGACCACGGCTGTCCTCTATGGGTGTTTCCCCTAACGATGACGGTAGTCATTGACGTCACGACGTGAAAGCTCGCGGAAAATCTAATATTCTGCAAAAAATCTGGAGAAATCTTAATAAATCTGGAGAGCAGGAGGAAGGGTTAAAAATTCAGAGTCTCCCGCCTAAATCCGGAGAGTTGGCAGGTCTGTTATTTAATTATAATCATAAACAATTATGAATCAATTTTATAGCACAAGTGGGAAAAAAAGAAAATATTTCTTCAAACCTTCATAAATTCCACTCTCAAGTAAGTTACCAGACCGTTCTAAATTCATGAACTCCTCTGGAGTCAAGAATGTATAATCGACACCATTTATTTCTCCATCTCTAGGGGGTCTTGTTGTGCCTATACACAAAATTGATACAAAGAACAAACATACACTATTTTTGATAAAATGTCTTGTTTATCTAAAATATCAATAATTTCAACAAAATGTAACTGAAGAACCTAAAAAGTTTTGATCATTAATCTTTTTATTGATTTGGAAGCTAATCAAACAATAACTAACCAAAAAAAGTCCCAATTCTGAACAATATGTTCTCTCTAATACATATATATGTATATTATGATAAATGAGGTAAATTAGTAATTATGCATAATCACTAATTCTCTTGTTAAGTTTGATAAATTTCATTGCATTTATCACTTTCACTGGAGATAATGCATAATTCTCAAATGAAGTTGGGTATAAGTTAGATTAAATATGGAAGAAATCATATTGAAATATATATCACTTATGAATTCAACCACTTATATATCTTACCATTTATATATCCACTTTACCCACTTATATATTAACCACTTAGTATCGGTTTTGCCCTTATGTGATCATGCACTACATATATTTTGCTGATCAAATTCGTCACCCTACACCAGTGGTTCTCAACCTTTGGAAGCCTACGACCAGATTCATTTGTTTTTTAGAGTGGAAGGCCCGGGCATACACGTACTAATGGGAAATGAATAGGTAAAAATGAAATGGTGAACCACTCAGGGCCCGGCAAATGAGAAACACTGCTCCAGACTGAAGTTTGAGCATAATGTCTGGAAAATTTGTGTAATTCATTGATGACTTATCATATTTACCAATACTAGTTGGGTATTATACATAATTACTAGTAAATGCAATAAATTCACAACATTTAATCAAACTTACCGAAATGGGTATGCATAATCACCAGATTTATCACATCTACCATACAGGACCAAACTTAAGAGCATTACGGGCCTCCAGGCCAAGTGATTATTCTGAGACCCCACCTTGCGAATTCTGAAAAATTTAAACTGTGTTTCATTTTTTTTTTTGAAGCCCCTTGGCTGTGCCCAGGTGAGCCCATGTGTTAAGATGGCACTGTTACCATAACATATACGTGTCTTGTAAGTACAAATTCCACCACTTTATCTCATCAACTGTTCATTGTAGAGGTTAAGTTCTAATTTAAAAATGCTCAAAATGTGTTCAGAACTCGCCCTGTATCAGTTATGAAAATAAAAATACAGTTTATCACAAAAGGAAAAATCCAAATTTTTATACGGTCACCTGTTTTCTAACTTCCAATTATAAAATTGTTGCCCTGTCTTTCCTGAGGCCAATAAAAAAACTCCATGTTTGTGAAAAGTTGGGAATGAACAGCATAAACTAACAGACAACACTCCTTTCCCTCATTTACACTGTTCTTTCCTGACTTCTATTTGTTTTTTGAATTCAAATATCTCAGCAAATATTGCACTTAGAAATCTGTAATTTCTTTTGTTGGCCTCAGGAGAGACAATAAAACAACTTTCTGATTAAAAGTCAGAAAACAGGGAGTTGTGTAAAAATTGATTTTTTTTAATTTATGACACTATTTTCACTCTTTAAACTTATACAGAGTGATTTCTGAACACATTTAGAGCACTTCTTAAACTAGAGCCATACCAACTATGACCAACAGTTGATGAGATAAAGGCTGCATCAGGAGTCCTGATGCACTTATACTTATCATGTATACAATTGGGCCTTGATATAACGAATTTAAGAAAAAAATTTCTCTATATTCAACAAAAATTCCTTTAGAAAAAAATTTCTGTAAAAACATCTGTATTAATCCAGGGTTTGATTTTGGCTTGTTTTGAAGAGTCCAGTCTTTTGTGAAAATTTTCTTTTTTTTCTGTGGAAATGATCATTAATCTTGTAGAAAGCCAAACGATCTGGTTAAGTTATTACAGAAAAGTTAAATGCAAAATTTATAGTTCCATTTATTTGTATTTTGTGAAGGGTTCAGAAAATGAACCCAAATTTTGGCTGGGCAGAACCATGGTTGATCTCAATCCTGATGTAACAATTTTCCTTGAGTTAATGAATAAAAATTTTGGCTTTAGCTGATTCTTTAAATCTGGGTTTGACTGTAAATATCTTGAATTATCAGTAGTTTCTCTGCAAAATACTATATTAAATTATGTTTTTATATGTGGTTTTATATGCAAGATGTTACTATATAAAACCTAGAATATCAACACCCTAGACTGGTAGATACACACTAGATACTGAAAAAAAAGGTTTTGGCCAACTATCATATATTTCATAAGACTTTCTACTTTTATATTTGTGACGCAACTCCTGAAACAAATATCCTTGTACAGAAGAACCTCTCAGCCCTTCAGTTTTAAAAAATCCCAGCTGGGCTGAAGAATAGGACGTCTTTAATTTTATGCTTTACCTCTCACACGATGTCATTTTTGTAGTTGAAAAACTTCATCTATTAATCCATTAAAAAATTCTGCCTCACTCTTGGGGAAAAAATGTTTTCACTCTTGGGGCATTTGTGAAAAACTATACATTATAAAGTGGGGGGGTCTTCAACCCTGTGGCCCGTCATCGATATTTTGGTGGTCCACCAAAACATTTTGATCAATTGACGTAATATCATTCAAAAATAGGATGAAACAAAGATTTCAGCAAAAAAAGTCACCCAGCTTCATATAGACTTATAACATGGACAGGCTGATCAGTGTACAGTATTTAGCTTCTTAATAAGGCCTTAAACACAAAAGAAACCACACCATACACTTCTTCACCATAAATAACTTAAGAGTACATCCCATCCTCGAGTGGGAGAAAGCAGTAATGAAAACTTGTGCAAAAAGTTTTTCTCCAACTTTCAACATGCAATGTCTGTTGTAATGAAAGTGGTTAACCTCATTCAATCCAAAAAGGACTTAGCCATAGACAGTTTCAAAAATTCTTAGAGGATTCGGAAGCTGAGCATAGTGACGTTATTTATTATATAGAAGTATGCTGGTTGAGCTGAGGAAAGATGATTCATTACCTGTTTTCCTTGTAGGAGAAAGTTGATGAATTCATGAAATCTGAAGGAAAACTTATTGGAGAGTTTCAAGATAAAAAGTGGGTGAGAGATTTCACATTTCTTGTCGATATCACTGGTCATCTGAATGATCTGCAGACTTCTGCGAGAATGGAATCTCTATGAAAATGCTTTTCTCACTATTCTCAGTCAATATCAAAAGTGTTCCACCAGAGGTACAATTAGAATTTGCAGATTTGGAATGTGAATTTGCAGTTAAATGCAAGTTTTTTGAAATTCCTTCATTAATTGATTTTTATTCTGAGTATGTGTCTGAAGAAAAGTACCCAGAAATACACAAACATGCATTGTTCATGTCTTCTATATTTGGCAGTGCTTACATATGTGAATAGTTGTTTAATCGAATGAAGAATACAAAATCAAAAACTAGAACATGTCTGACCGATCAGCATTTGGAGGATACTTTACGAATAGCAATACAAATTTTACCTAACATTGAAGTTTTAGTCAAGCAAAAACAATGTCAAGTTTTGCATTAATTTAGAAATTACATCCCCACTCGCATTCGTAATGTAAGTAACCACAGACTTTTTTATTTAGTACATAATTAATTCAACATATACATGTATAAACAAAAATCATCCAATGTAAGTAACCAAAGACCTTTTTTTTATTTAGTACGTAATTACTTCAACATATACATGTATAAACAAAAATTATCCATTTTCATTCTGTTTCATAAAATATAAAAAATACCTAAAATATAATTGGTCTTACCCGAATTCAGCTTAATTTTTTAAAACGAAAATGCTACATAATGGAATCATAAAATATGCAGTAAGCATCACATTTTAATTTGTCGTATCTGAATGTACGTAGGATCAACCTTTGGCAGGGGGGGTAGGACACACTGAGATTGATTAAAGGCACAAGGAATTTCTGAGAAAAATTTAGATTTACCAACTTTCAAAAGCATTTTCAAGTAACAGAAATGTATTAATTTAGCAAAAAAGGAATTTTTGACACTAATTTGAAATGTTTTTTTAAAATCATTCAAAATTAATTGAATTGAATGTTTAAATTTTTTTAAATATTTTGAAATACATTTAGTTTGTGATAGTCTTTGGGGGGTTGCCCCCCCCCCCCCATGCCGTTAATGAGTGGCCCACAGAATGCGAAAAAAAATTTATGTGCCCCTAAAAATATTGAAGAAACCTATTATAAAGTCTGCATAAACACCAGGATACTACCACCAGACTTAACCAGTCATTGTAAAGTTTGCAGTTAATTCTATTTAACTAACTCACTTAACTGTAGCTTTTAGTTATTTAGCTGTCACGTAGTGGAGAAAAAAGTGCTTACATTGGAATGAATTTGCATTAGAAATACCGATGCATTACAACCATGCCGATTAAAAATACTAACCACTACCATGCCTTTCACAACTGTGGCAACAGAAAGAATTTTTAGTAGCCTACCCATGGCCTCATCAGCTTGATTCAGAAATCAAAATTTTCTACATAAAACTCAAGTCGAGCATCCACAGGTTCCAAACACTTTTGACACCCCTGCCTCCCAATACTATATGGTGATAGCTCTATCTATTGAGAAAAACCGGAACTAAATGCTGGAGTTACTTTCGTCTAGCACCATACGAAGGAAATATATATATTTTTAACAAGAAGGTGAACTTATTCAAAAGTGCCAAAAATGTGAAGCTTACCCCTTCTTGTTGCAAGCCTTTCAATTATAAAAATTTTGTGTTGTTCTCAGATGCCAATTCAGTAACCACACATACAAAATTTTAGGCACTAAGGCCGGAATTACGCTATAAAATTTTCATAAAAGTTCATTTATAAAACTCGAAAAATACAACTAATTGATTAATACAACAATAACGATTGATTGCATTTACTAGAATGTTACCGATGCTCTTATTGGTTGGATTTTTCCACTTTCATAAAAGAACTTTTAACAAACTTTTATAGTGTAATACCGCCTAATACCAATTTTTTAGTTGCCATGATGATATAGAGCCTGGGGAATTTGTCAAGCCCTGCCCACAAACCATGAAAATGCTTCCTAGCATGCAAAATCACGAAATATGCCATAGGTGGATATGGTATACTGCAATTTTGAGAACATGAGAAACAGTTCTTTGCATGCAATATAAAAATTAGAAGGAATTTCAGACACAGGTAAGGGGGTTAACTCTTTAAGATATTTCAATATTGACAAGATATTTCATCTCCATAAAAGCCCAGATGTTTTGTAAAGTTGATTTCTCAATGGAAGAATTTTCCACCGCTTAGTTTGCACCTGCCGAAAATCACAAGAAAGCCTACTTCATTAAAGAAGATATAGCATTTTGAAAGGGAGTTTGATAATTTGTAATTGTAACTTAAAGCAGTGGTTTTCAATCTTTTTTTTACCCCTGGCCCCTTTGCAACCATTTCTAATTTCTGTGGGCCCCCTTGCGATCATAATTAATTTCTAACCCCCCGTTTTCCCGTTAGAAGATAGTTATTCAAATATTGTTTGAAGTATAAATATGTGTGAATTTAATTAATTTTTAATTTATGGAAATACTGAAAAAGAAAAATAAGCATATTACAATATAGTAAAAAAAATACAATAAATTTAAATTTGAGATTTACATCATTGTGAAAAATCTGATGATCTGATGTCTCGTACTAGATGACAAGCTACCTCGAAGTGGATTTTTAGTTCATAACGTGGCCTCTCTCACGCAGTTGAACATGTGAGTTGGCTCAAACGCAACATAGTGCAGTGAAATTATTTGGGATGCTGCAAGCCTGTTAATAGGAAACATGTACAATATTGGCTAAAAAACCTTTAAAGAGTTGCTGGTTGCAGGACCGGAACTAGAGAGGGCAACTACCCAGGAAGGCAAAATTTCAAGACAAAAAATTTTAGGTGGGAGCAAAAAAAACCACTGTTATAAAATTATTGATTTTCGAAATGGTGGGGATGGCAAAATCATGTTTGCCCCGGTGGCTATATGACACAAACATCCTAGTTATGGTCCTGGCTAGTTGTTTCAATCTTTTAGAGGAAGTAAGTCTCAATACATATCTGCTTTGACTAGATATAGAAACTAAACGACAATAGGGCCTTCTTGAATATGGTTAAAATTATGTTTTTCCTGTTAAATCAAAAGGAATAACATATGAATGCGATTGAAACAGTAATGTTATGCCATTTACAGTTTCTCAAGTTATACAGCAATGTAGTTTTAAAAAATTAAATGAGGTATAAAAAATTATGCTAAATTGGACTAAGTGGGTATTTTTCTCATGCATGGTTTTGATATCACAAAGTTTAATTTAATGAGAATTAGTTGGAGTTGGGACCACGAAAATAAGTTGTACTATGCAGGAAAACATTCTAAGTAGGAATGTTATAAGCGATATCGACTGTATATGTGTGCGTGTGCGTGGGAAGGGGGCTGATTTTAAAAGTTTCAGTTGTGCAATTTTCGCAATTATATTAAGTTCTGACGCACTCTCTTGAACGGCATATAAATGAAGTTCACTATATTAAGTAATAGTTTATTCACAAGTGAACACCAAGTGTGTTTAAATATTGAATGGCACGTGTCTAATGCAATGACGATTGCTATAACAAAGGCCATTCAGTATTTTAGGGCATCCAAGTTTATATTTTTAATTTTGAAGTATCCCTGAGCTGGGAGTGGATGGATCACGTATTTTGCGTAGCTAAGCATTTCACATCAAGCTCTACATTCCACACTAACTTGCTCAGGCTCTGTGAACAAACACATAGTACTAATTTATCATTTCAATTCAGAAAAACAAAGCATGCAACTTTTTTTCCCCAAATGTTTTTCCTATAGTAAACAAATAGGTTTTCAACTTACTTCTGTCAAAGTCCTTATTTGATATTTTAAATTAAAATTGAGCAATACAAAAAAAGTCTTACCTTCTTAAAATTGCCAAATATGATGTCAGATTCCATAAAGTATATTCAACTGTATACAGGGTGTCCTGTTAGTGCTAGCACGGCCTTTATCTCATCAACAGTCTGTCATAGAGGTATGATTCCAATTTAAAAAATGCTCAAATGTGTTCAGGAATCACTCTGTACCAGTTTCGAGAGTGAAAATACAGTGTGTCATGAAATAAAAAATCTAAATTTTTGTAGTTCCCTAATTTCCAATTAGAAAGTTGTTGCCCTGTCTACCCTGAGGCCAAAAAAAAAAAGAGTTCATGTTTCCAAGTGCAACATTCAGAGATATTTGAATTCGAAAAACAGGGAAAATTCGGGAAAGAACACAGTTACATGAAGGCAAAACAGTTTTTTCGCATTTAATGCTGTTCTTTCCTGAATTAACTAAGTTTTTCGAATTAAAATATCTCTGTGAATATTTCACTTGAAAACTTTTTTTTTGCATCAGGAGAGATAGGGCAAAAACTTTCTCATTGGAAGTTAGAGCACAAAGTCATGGGCGGAGATACGAAGGGGGGGCATTGCCCCCCCCCCCAGGTTCAAAAAATGTATATGTGTATATATGAATTGACATCATCATCATCATCATCGTGCCCCCCCCCCAGCAATAATGACCTTGCCCCCCCAGTCCTCCAAGTCTATATCCGCCTATGCACAAAGGGGCAGTATAAATATTGATTTTTATTTTGTGACACTGCAGTTTAACTTAAAACTGGTACAGGGTAATTTTTAAATGCCTGTTGAGCATTTTTTAAACTGGAATCATATCTCTATGATGGACGGTTCATAAAATAAAGGCTGTGCTATCACTTACAGGACACCCTGTATAAATACATTTGTCTGGAAACCTTATAATGATATAACATGAACTTTAACAAATTGGATAAGCACACAAAAATAAAATTATACGCTTGCTTTTGTGAAACTCTTAAAATTTCTGATACCGCAAGTGCGCTAAATTTCATCTTTTAACTACTGGGATCCTATGGTAGGCTTTGAGATATATATATACTGCAAACCAATCAAAGATCTAAATTATTATTTTTGTCCTTGATTTGTATTTATGACCCTGTCTTAAGGACCATATTGGCTAATCTCAGCGTAGTACGGGGGGAAAAAGTTAACAAATATCCGTAAAAAACAGATGGTACAATCCTCCCTTCTTTCATTTTTCCAGCAGAAATCACAATTTCTTTTCAGCAGAGGCAATGTATATAGATTGGCACCCCGTCTCAAAAGCCATAAAAAATACTCACAGCAATCATTCTTTATTAGATTTTTTGATCCCAGACAGACCGCTCAGTGTACAGATGGCTATCTGACTAATTACTTGAAAAGCATTTTGTTTTTTGAAAAACTTTTATTTTTCACACCTATCTATATACTTCTATGATTACATTTACTATCAGCACTCACAAGAATGTTCAGGAATGTTCAACAAACCTTTGTCTGCTTTTTTAATGGCAGTCTTTGTATACAAAGCCTTGGAATGCACACAATTTCCTGTCCCTATAGTTGCTCCATTTTGCTCCTTTTCTGTAGTTAGTGTCATGGCCTACTGTCAGTCTCACAACTTATATGAAAAACCACTAAGATTACATGAAACACTTTTTTCCCTCCCTCATGTTAAGGGAAAAATTTGGAGAAAAAAAAATATTCTAAGAATTTTGTTTGAAATTAAATTTTTTTTGGTCACTCTTTTTACAAATTTCTTTGTGGCCCTCTTATCAGCGGCTGTGGCCCCCTTTTGTGAGATTTTTATCCATGGCCCCCTAAAGGGTTAAAGTAAATAAAAATGTAAAATAAAGGATGTTTTTCTGTCAATCAATTTCCTGTTTTGAATTTATATTTAAAAAAATTCATAATTTTGAAATTTTTTTTTTATTCTTCCTAGGTTTGAAAAAATCTTCACTCTGTAAAAATGTTTAATCAATGAACCAAAATTCCTTTAAAACACAGTCTGAGAATATTCTCCAAATAGAAATCTCAATTACAAGGTGATTATGCCAAAAGGAGTTTTGTTTTAATGTTTTCGGCAATGAAATTGAACTTTTCAGGGAATAAATCGAACCAGCACTATCTATAGCTAGAAATCGCCATATAGATATAGATGGTGCCACAGGCGTACACAGAATTTTCTCAAGGGGGTTTCAATTTTTTTTTCTTCTCAGGGGGGAGTTTACGTTTTTTTCTGCTAAATAACACTATAATCTTGGCTTGAGAGGGGGATTAGAACCCCTATAACCCCCTTTTGCATACGCCAATGGATGGTGCTGTCAGAACACACCCATAGTCTTCCTCAGAATAGTACAGCATTTCACATTCTGACTTAGTTCCTAAAAGAGAATTTATAATTTTATGGAATTTAATTCATAAAAAAAAATTATTCTTGCCAAAAACTTCATTATTTCTGATATTCATAAATATGAAAATTCCTATAAGCACTATTTTGGTATTAAAGGTCCACTGGGATGGAAAAAATAATACATTATAACTGATACTTCGTAATCTCCGATTTTGTTATAAGCAGGGCTTGACAAATCAAAAGAAGATGCCAGAACATTTTTTTAAGAGTTTTTTTTTTGAGAAAAGTAGGTCCAAAAGAAAGTTTCTTTTCACTTTTTCTGGATATACTTTATAGCAAACCTCTTTCATATGCTGATATAAATTCCAAAACTGTTGTGCTGTTCTCACACTCCAATCTAGTAACCACACATAGATAGAAAATTTCACGAACCAATACCAATTCTTTGGTCCCCATGGCGACCTGATGCCCGGAATTTGTCAAGTCCTGCAATATAGTGAATATCTTCTGCACTGCAAAAATTCAGTGTTAAAGAAAACAGCTTCAGCTATGCACAATCTAAAGGGAACATTGGCGTCAACCAAATTTCTTAGAAAACAAGCTTTTTTTCAGAAAAATAATATTTTTTACAACTTTTCAGAGAATTGGTAACCCCTTCGTATGTTAGACGACATGCCGACATAATTTCTAAAATTATTTGTTTTCAGATTTTAATTCAGTATCACATATATGTAATATTTTATTATTTTTCAGGTACCAATACCAATTTTATAGCCACCATGGCAACCTAGCACATGATTTGTTAAGCCGATTTAAATTAGTATTGGTTAGTTACATTGATAACTACAGAAAAAAAGAAAATCAACGCAGCAAATTATCAAAATACTTACATGGAACTGTTCTCAGGTATAAATTATCACGCACAATATTTTGAAGTTCATAATCCAATGATCCTTTTGCAAACCTCGTATTTAAATGCAATCTAAGATCTTTCTTCAGCAGACCTAAAAAATAGAAATTAACAGTTATTGCCTATTTTGTGAAGCTAATAACATTTTTTTTTTTTTTTTGGGAGGATGGTACCATATAATCTTTGACATTTCCAGGACTTAGTGACCTTGCCATGTTAATAGACAGAAGATCATCAAAAAATAAGAATTTTCTTTATTTTTAGACTCCAACATAGCAATCACATGTACAGAAAATTTCAAGCACCAATGACCAGGAGTGGCTCGAAGCACAATTCTCACTCCTTACCCGTGTGAAACATCTTCACGGCACCCCTCTGATGTATGAGCCGCATCAGTGAAACGAACAGAAAACTTGCAAATTTTATATTAGAATATTACAGGCACAACACATTTTTTTCCAAACTTTCCTATAATTTTTTTTTCCCCTTAATCCTGATTTGGCACCTCTCTCATAGAGGCGCCCTGCCTGGCCGCCCAGGTCGCACAGCCCTTGAGCCACCCCTACGGGTGAGTATAGCTTTAAGCACCGGTATACCCAAGAAGAGGGTTGGGGTTCAAAATTCCTCCCCCTTTGGGCAGAGATTTCAGTGCTTTTCTACAGTAAAAAAACGATCCCCCCCCCCCCCCGAAAAAATCCTGCGTACACTACTGTAATCGGATGTCGTATCAAAACAACCGCGTGATTGCATATTGGTCAGCAAAAAAAAAATTATCGTGACAAAATATAATTATACCCCCAAGCTGAGTAAAATCACTTTTGCTCATTTTACCATTCTTGTCACATCGCGGTTATTTTATGTACACGAGAATTAATTAGACCGGTATGCCTACAGTTTGTACCCGATTCTGAACAGCTTAAAATCCCTCTTGCACCATGAGCAGTCTTTGTACCCATGATCATCATATCTAGTTAATTGCTGTCACCAGGGCCGCAACTAGATGTTTGGTCAGCCGGGGCAAGAGTGCATTTTGGCGCCCCCATGTAATGCTGAAGGAGGGGGTTTATTGATGAAATCTACGCTCCCTCGTGTTCGGCGCACGGGGCACCAGACCCGCCTGCACCCCCGTAGTTGCGGCCCTGGCTGTCACCATGGGAAAGGTATGCATTGAATGAGCTATAAAAATGGAGATTTGGGTGGAAATGAATCGATTTCACTGAAAACGAAAAAAACAAGTCTTATATAATAAACGTAACTTTTCAAGTGATTTGGCTGAAGATTAGTATTTCCTTTTAATGGTAGTAGATATATCTGCTAAATTAGTTCATATTCTTCTCCACATTAAAAAATAAAAACAAGAAAGAAAAAGATTATGACCTTTGGGAGATAAGAAAATAGTAAGCCAGTGGTGAGAAGGCGAATTCCTCTCAGATATAAGACGAATCTTGAGCCCGTTCCCAAGTCAAAGAGGTCAGAGTGCAAGGAGTCGGCCAAACTTTGAGCAACATCCAGGATGTCCGGTGTTTATTTACACAAGCAAAAGATATATACGTCAGACACTATCAAATAATACTAAGAAAGTCGCCATTTGTTCGCACGTGTTATAGTGTTATATACTGCAATCATAAAACTCGTACGGTTGTTTTCTATGCGCACTTTAAAACTGAAGGATAAAATGTTAAAGGATGCAGCACGAGTTCTAGTTATCAGATACATATCCAAGTAGAAGAAAATAATTGAGATACAACCTGTAAGATGCCAAAGAGCATCATTAATGAAAGCATGTTTCAATAAGATTTCACGATTTTAACTGAGTTAAGCGGGATTATACAGCAATACCCTCGACTTACGCTACCTTGATTTGCGCGATTTTTTGTGAAAAATTCACATTTCTGAAGTTCAATCATACTCACGGGATTATTGCTGTGCAGAGATTATTAAAAGACAATCTCTCAAATAAATAATTGTTTTATTTGATCAGAATGTGATGAAACCACTGATTTTTGAGAGGTAAAAACTTTTTCAGGATCTAGGAATGGAATCCCAAGGCTTGTTTAGCATCTGCCATTTTTAACAAAAAAAGTGACAATTTCATATGTGAAGCCCAGCGCCAGTTTAAGAAATAATGTGCTTATGATGCTCTTTGATGACAATGCACCAAGTCTGTACCTTTCAATTAAGTTCAACTAATGAATGAAAGTTTTTTTCTTACCTCCAAACACAAGCAGCTTATTATAGGCGGCATAATCATAAATCCGACTCTGCGGAACATTTCAATTGTAAGAAAGAAATTTCAACGTAACAAAAAAAATGAGAAACCTCGGAAAAAACAAACGAAAACAACCGTAAAAAAAAAAAAATATATATATATATATATATATATATATATATATATATATATAATTTTCTTCGCGCGAGCGATCAGCCTTTTTTTTTTCATCTATTTTTAAATTCACTATCTTTATTTTAGGCTGGGATTACACTATAAAAGTTTTATAAAACTTCGTTTACAAAACTTGAAAAATGCAACCAATAGGCGGATCAGTTAAGTTCGCTCGAATGTAACAGATGTGTTTATTGGTTACATTTTTCAAGTTTTATAAAAGAATTTTTATCAAAGTTTTATAGTGTAATGTTTAATACCAGCCTTAGGCTAGTATTACACTGTAAAAGTTTCATAAAAGTTCATTTATAAAACTAGAAAAATACAACCAATAAGATGATCGATCGTATTTGCTAGAATGTTACCAATGCTCTTATTGGTTGCATATTTCAACTTTTATAAAAGTACTTTTATCAAACTTTTATAGTGTAATCCCGGCCTCAGGGAAAAATCTTTTTTTTTTGGAAACTGTTCAGGAATTGCCAGGATTGGAGAAACGCCGTTCAAATGAAGTAAATTAAACAAACAATTGGCAATTAGAAAGGAAATCGATATGCAAAAGGTTTTTTCTGTGAACAAGGTCGTCTTGAGAGCATCATAGGGCCCCGGGCCAAGTGATTTTTCTGAGGCCCTACCTGGTCAATTCTCGAAAAACTCTACTTCTCGTTTTTCTGAGGCCCCGGGGGTGTGCCCATGCGTTAAGACGGCACTGTCTGTGAAGACGATTTTCATGTTGAAGAACTCCTCTTCCTTCCAGAGAATAGAATTTATACATCTTCTCTGGTCTGACTCAGCGGCAGCTTTTAAATTTCAGGTCGTAAAGATGCACAAAGATATCCATGGTACTGGCTCTCTAGGGCAGTCATCAGTCAAAATGGTGCAGGTTTTGTCTACTTTTGAGGCAAAGAACGTTCCTCAATAAGAAAAAGAGGAAATGAGGACAAACATTCCCTCAAGGGGGTGAAGCACCTGTTTACCACTTTACCCTTCAAAGGCACAGCAATTCTTCGTCTCTTCCTAGGAGTATTTTTTTTTATAGTATTCATCGTCTTCCCTCATCTACTGAAACGCATCCCTTTATATGCTTGGGGTCAGCGTTGAAGTTGTAATAAAAGAATTACGGGGCACTAGAACACAACACACAACCAACAATAAACCTATCTTAACATTCAGACAGCTCACTTCTCAAAGCTGACAAGAAGAATAATACACGTAAATACTATAAGAATTCGGTATTTCTAGATAGTATGTCGGCGTACATTCATAATATTAAAAAGCACGTAATTTTTTTTTCTGATAATAAAATCAGAAATCGCAATTTTTCCTTCAATATGAAATTATCGTAGTTTCCTGCGTATAATCAGCGGTTTATACGTTGAAAAATATCGGAATTTTTTTAGTGTGGACTGCTGCGTCTTATCTGCAGCTTTTTCTTTTGAGAGGTTGGAATAGAAATGAACAGAATACACATAAAAAATAATTTCGAAAAAAATGTTAAAAATTTATTTTATTTTTTTTATTACTTTTGTCGGGGGAAGCAAACTCCCCCCACCACTGTAAAATTCGATGATTTTATAACGGTGTTTTTGTTTCCTCCATAAATTAGGTGTGCATGAGGACGAAAACCGTATTTCTTGACATAAGAGCTGCAATCGCAAAGAAAGATTAAAAAATTGTTCAAGGTAAGCGCCACACTCTTCCATGACAAAATTTTATTTTCATGTACTGCTGTTTTCTTGTATTTCACAAACAGATATTTGTGAGAAAATGTCATTGAACCAATTCTGGATAGTTTAAATCAGTGTTTCCCAAAGTGGGGAATATCACCCCCGGGGGCGATGGAATGGTCCAGGGAGGGGGTAGCAGCTCTAGATTTAGTATAGGATCCTATGAGTGAATTTGATTTGGGGGCGATGAGAGAAATTTTTTTGAGGAAGGGGGTGATGGAACAAAAAGTTTGGGAAACTGGTTTAAATGGATCTCCCCGTGAAAATGTCTTGTCACAGAGAGCAACAGGCTTACAACGGTACAATTATTCAATGATTACACTTCACTCACGGTTAGAAAAATTTCTAGCAGATGACAGCATTATAACAAGCATCACACAGAAAAAAATTCATGTTAGGTTCACATACATGCACATTTTCCAGCATGACTCAGGTCTTCTTTGACCATCTGCTTCTATCTCTTCATTGAAACTGAGCAGCGGGCCATGATCTGGTTAGGAGGAGGATAGTTTAAAAGTCATCTAATAAGTAGAGATGGGCCGAATAAAACTTAGGTATTCCGCCTAATATCTGTGTAAATTTTAGTACAACAAACTGATTTTAAAAAAATATACATTAATTGGAATTTTTCCCATAAATTAAAAATTTACCGATTACATTTTATTGTGTGGTATATATCCCTTTTTGTGAAAAAGGATATGTCTGGGTGAATTTCTAGGTTAAGGAAAACATGAAACTGAAAATAGAATCCTACTGCAATAAGGTGGAAAAAAGTGAGCATGAATCACACAAATTCATTAACTGAAGGATGTAACTAGAAAAGATACCCATCGAGTTACCTAGAGAGGAAAATGGGACAAAGAACATCTAAAGCGGAAAAATAAGAAAAAGTCGTAAATTTTATGATGCATTAATATTGAGAGTAAATATTCGTTGGCATTTAGATGTAAAATTGTAACACGTGTTAAAAAAAGATTCAGCAAGTAATATTAAAATGCAATATATCACCATTAAATTTGATTGTCATTACCATGGCAATAAAAATCTTCCAATTACCAGCTCTTCAATATATATTTAAATAAGAAATTGCATAATTAAAATGGAATATCAATCATTTGAAATTACTAATAGTTTTGTTACAATTAAAAACTCCAATTTTATTTATAATTGCTACGAATTTTAAAAAAATTGATATTCGGCTAAATGATTACTCGTCCCATCCCTACTAATACGTTGTTACAGTATTTGAATGTTGAACGATTATATTCACAGGCAATTTCTAGAGATTGTTTTTTAAAACAAACGTAATTAACGTAAGCACCGCAAGCCTCAAAAATTATGTTTACAAAACGTAAATGCCGCGACAGATAGGCGAAGAAATACCGAACAAAAATCGTATAGCATGGATGCAGGGCCGGCAGCAACTAAGGCAGGCAGCAATCTGGTGCCCCGGGGGCTGGCCCAGGAAGGCCGCCGAGTTCTCTTTTTTACGTTAAAAATTACAGGGGAAAAAGAGAGCCAAAATTGATATTGGCTCGAGTAAATTTTCGCTTCTAGCTGCGCTCCTGCTTAATGAAAATTATTAGATAAGGCAAAGAAAGGGTCATGCTGTTCATGTCCATCCCAATGAGTTTGGGGGCCCCTGCCTAAGCATTTTTCGAGGTGACTTGAACGCAAAAAAAAAAAAATCTCTCTCATTCTTAATACTTCGTATTAATTAGAAAAAAAAAGGATGATTTGCAGACCCCGTTGGCCCACCCGTTAAGGAGCCTCTATTCGTGTCATTTAATATTTCGAAGAACATAGAATCAAATCGTATTCGTCCCATTTACAATATAACTGACATCGATTGAGACTTGACGATACAAATTCAGTAGGATATTTAACGTATCGCCACATACAGTAGATTATGTTTTATTTCACTCCGTTTTTTTTAGTTTATCAATTTAGTATATCCTCATTGTGGGCATGAAATGTCATTATACTGATTACGCTACGCTATATTCACATATAGCGTACTGCAGGGGTCTTCAACGCATGGCCAGCGGGCCACATTTGGCCCGCCAACCATTTTCAGGAAATGGTTGAAAACATTGAAAAACGAATTCGATTAAAACCGATTGATGAAAGAAATAATTTCGAAAATGATGAAAGAAATAATTTCGAAAATGATAAAAGGTGGTAATTCTAGAATAAATGAATGAAAACTCAGAATTAGTAAAAGATAATAGTTCCAGAATTGATGAAATTTCAGAATTACTGAAAAAAAACTACTTATAAATTAATAAGAGAAAGATTATTTCATAACTTCCGATAGAAATTATTTCAAAATCAATAAAAGAGTAATTGCATAATTATTGAAAGAAATTATTTTTTGCAAGATATATCGAGAAGGAAAATAATTTCAGAATTACCGAAATAAATAATCATTTAAAATTATTTCATATAAAAATTAATCAATTTAATCAGTAATTGATCAAAAACTTTTTCAGAATTAGTGAGCAAAATTATATAAGAAATAATTTCAGACGAATAAATAAGTCTTTAATTTTTTTATTTTTGTTCCTGTTCAACTCAGGACCCCATTGGCCCCTTCTATTAAGATGCCAGTAAATTACATAAGTTGGTGGCCTGCGGGCTTCGTGGGAAGCTTCAATTTGGCTCGTTGTGTCAGAAAAGTTGAAAACCTCTGGCGTACTGTTTATAGCTGAAAAGGTAATCTTTTAAAGTTTGGAAGCTTCTGCATATTGCGCGTTTTGTGACATCGTTTCAAAGAAAGAATAATGCTAGTAATTCAAAACCCATAGATGACAAAATGTGAATATTAAATTTTAACTAATCGATTTCGGACAGCACATAGGTCGGAAAAAAATAATTTTGGTCACAAGGACAGACACCACCATCTGGACACCGTCGGCAACTTCGCGAATCAAACACAGACTGTTCTGACTCAAAATATTCCATCTCGAATCCTCTTTTATTTTCAAATAAATAAAATATATCAACTTAGTACAACGATTCTCAACACTTACAAAAAAAATTTTTGATACTGGCCGATCACAAACACATTCTTCACTTGTCAATAGACACAAGAAATCCATCATGTCACGAAATACTTCCAAGAAAACATGCTTATTGGCAAGAAAACAGACCATTCAACGTGTTATTCGAAACATGTTATTCGAAATCTAATTGGAGATGGATAATTTTAAAAGCCAAACATATCACAATAACAAACAAAACTTGACTGTAATCGATCTATAAGCTGTACTGCACACGAGTTTCAAGCAACAATGCATCTTTTGAGCTTCAAACTAACTACATTATTGTCGGGAAAGCGACCGTGACATATTCCATTTCGTAAATAAATACAATACCAACAACAAACATCGCATGGATATAAGTATGTATTTTCCCGCTGAACGCAACCCCTCAGCTTTCTCCCGCCAACTACATAATAATACATACTACTACTATGTATATCAAAAGCTCACGCTGAACCCTCTGAAGAATGAGGAAAAAACGCGAGAATAAATGTCTACAAAAAGATCTGAAAAAATGTGATTAAAAATTGTAAATTTCTCACCTTATATCAATATCTTTCAAAGGCGTGGCATTTAATCCTTGGAATTACACACACACACACACACATACGAGAACATAAATCTACTCGGAATCGCAAATACTATTCTGACTACACATGAACGAATCACCGAAACAGATAACAGTGCGGCTAAGTTTACAACTAATCAGTGCCAAAGGTTGCCATAAAACGTCGCTGTGTATCACATCACCAAACGTCGCCAAATAACAGAAAAACGTGCTTACCTCCCATTTTTAAACAAGCGTTAGTAAATTAGTAGCGATTTTTTATTACAGAAAAAACTTTCCAAAATTTCTTTTTATGCATTTGATCATTTTAGTTCTTTTCATTTCGAATGTACTTCGAATGTTTAAAGGTAAAGAGAAAAATACTGTAACACTACTTTGAACCGTTTTTGAGAGTTTATTAGGAAAAACTGATGCTAAGCATAGCAAGTATATAAAAATGAAAATGATGTTGACATATTCAAAGACAATGCGATAATAGGTCTGTTGCCATAAAAAGACATCACAATTTTATTTTAAATTTTCAAGAGTTTTTTAAAAACTGGTGCAAAGTAACCCAGAGGAGCGGGTTACTTTGCACCACATAATATAATGATTATTTGATACATTATCTTGAAATAATCAATGATTATTGCAAGAAAATGTTTTGGAGCACTGTCGATCCATTTGAAATTTATTGTGTTACCACACAATATTGAGGAAAACTGACAGGAAATGAATTTTTTTTGGTCTTGAATGGGAAAAGTGATAATATTCACGAAAGTGCAACTCATCTCAATTAACATGCAAAAAAGAAACAACTAATGTGAATAAAATTTAGTATTATTTTATCAACAAACAAGAGACACAAATTTGGTTATCTTATTAATATCAACTGCGCGAGCAGAATTATGCCTAAAACGAAGTTGAAAAACTATTTTGATGCATAAGCGGATACAGGCTTTTTGGAGGGGGGGGGGGTGGAGATTATTTTTTTTTGCTTAAAAAGCAAATATATTAAATTTCTTGATGGATGTCACCATATTTCAAAGGCGTTCCTAATGCTCCAGAAACCGGAAAGTGAGAAGCCGAATTCTTCCCCATGTCCCCAAAAGCAGAATACACCGAAATCTGCGACCTACGTCGTAGAACAAGCAGTACTACTGCATAACAACCTGGAAGAATTTTAAAAAAACTATAAAAACACTATTCATCATCATAAACCATTTTCAATCCACTGCTAGATGAAGGTCTCCTCCGAATTTTCCCTTTTTTTTTTTTATATAAAAAACACTATTAAGGGAATTAATACCGCAGAAAATTCCAGTCAGCGGAGGGTTCGTTGTAGAACGCAAAACATTCTGCTTTAGGGTCCATGCCTTTACTTGACCATTCTAAAAAATTTCTGGGTGGAGGCATCAAAATGTACAATTGGCCCTTGTGACAGAATACATTTTTGTTTCCGGTATTACAGTTCCAGGCCCTGTTTGTTCCCTAAAATCAGGGTCGTCTTAACAACATCATAGCCCCCCCCCCCCCGGGCAAAGTTGTTTCCTTACATGGTCAGAAGGAGAATTGCCTCCAATTTACATGCATATTCTCGAAAATTCTAACTATATCTCACTATCATGAGTTCCCCTCCCCCGTGCCGTGCTCGGGTGGGTCCATGCGGTAAGACGGCACCGGCTCGAATCTTCTCAACATCATCTTCATCAAATTATGGCTCAAAAGCGTGATATCATGTGAATTTTTACTATTAGAAATTTAATTTTTTTGTGTCTATACTAAAGTCTGACCGGCCGCTCGGGCCTGCGCGCCCCTTGCACCCTCGCTAAAGCCGCCCTGTCAATTCTATGCTCATTATGCTTATAGATATACCATATCAAAAAGAGGGAGGACAATTCATCTCCAGATGTATTTTGCACCTCAAGCACACATTCTGCTAAAAAAAATTCGGCTGCACGTGAAAACATATGGTCACAATATTTATCGTGAAGGCTTAATAAATGTTATACAAATTTGATGTAGAGTACTTTATCACTTCATTTTTACTGTACACATTTCAAGTTTATATATGCAATTGGCATTTTTACTGAATCAGCTCTGACGTACATAAGGGAGCCTATCATTCCTCTTCCCCGCCCCTTTCCAGTGGAAAAGGCTGACGGACTCTTGTGTAGAAGCAGCGACCAACCTTATTATTTTTTATCTCTATAAATTTATTAAGAAAAGGGCCATTGAAAAATCCTGGATACCCTTGAATAAAAAATAGACCAATTCCATGCCCCCAACCTAGGGGTTCGCACCAGGATGTGGAGGCCCTGTCACGGATACGATGAAAACATTGCGAGAGGGGCAATAACTGAAACCCATATTAAAAATTCATTACAGTTATTCTTTCGACACAACTAAAGCATGGGCCATTATTAAACTTTTCGAAATAAATTTAACTAATTGAAAACAGCTGCAGGCGAAGCGTTAGAACGAAATAGAAGAGCACGGCGTAACAACCCAGTAAAGCCCGGTTTTCCTAGGAAAAACTTTTCTACGCTGCACACGGTGCAGGTAACCTGCTCCTAGGAAAATCCGGCTTAAGTCCTTGTTTCAAATTTGACTCCGTGGAAACCTACGAAAACGCAAATTTAATTTTCATTTTTTCCCATGCAAAGTTTTAAATGAGAACATATGAATTTTATAATTGTTTTGACAGTTCATTGGGCGGTAGATTGCACGATGATGAATAATTGGAAAGGGGAACCCCCACCCTAGAGGAGAGTGGTATTTACTAGAAAGTGAACCAGTGAAAAATGTTGAAAATTTGCTACCCAACCAATGAGATTCACTCCTCCCACTAAATATTACCTGTGTAACTTTACGTAAATATTGATGTGGCTCTTCGATACAAAACATTGAAGACCCCTACTGTAGATAGAAGGGGGAGGGAAAACAACAAACAAATCGCAGTAAATACCCGACCAATCCAATTTTCGATATACGACGCCAAAAGACGCCAAACCAATGATCGTCGCCGCCATTCGGACAAGAGCTAGACTGACAGAACTTTCCTGAAAAGTTTCTCTTGTTTACGAAAGGACGCCACCACTAGGTGGCAGCAAAACGTGTGGGGATGAAAAGAATATGATGATGAGGGGGAAAAGAGAAAAAAAAATATATCTAGGGATGAGATCAACATGCGAGCATACTGAGAGATGGAGGAAAAATTGACTCAAAAAAAAGTTCCCCTTTTTTTCACCCTCATTCGGGCCAAAAGTATTTGGAAAACAAAATGGTTTTGATAAATAGTACAAAGAGAAGTCCCCTTTTCCTATTTCTTAGAAACATTCGTTTTTATCACGAGTTTCTGAGAAAGTTCATACCCCCCCCCCCCCCGCGCAATGGAAAGCCGCACACTCAAAATCTAAAAAATCGTAATTTAATCATTTTTTCTCACACCCCAATCATGATTTACAGATTAGAGACCGGGAATTTATTTTAGACCGGGAAATTTGAGATTCATTTTCAGAAATAAAAAAAAAAAAACAGGGAAATAAATGAATAAATCTAAAATTTCCTGAGCAGGGCAGAAACGCCGACATGAAGAAACATTGGAGGGGGGGGGGCTGAAAGTTGCTGCTGGGCGTCCCGTATATACGGAACTCAAGCGAGGGTGCATTGCATTTTTTTCCAGAAATTATTTGGGAGGCCCACCCCCTTACAAAATTTATTGTGGAGGATGGCCGCCCTTCGCAAGCAAAAAAATAAAATATTCTCTGTGGGGTATCCCACTCGCCTTCCCGGTTTGTCGAATCTTCCAACCAATTGCCCCCCACCCACAAAATTGCATTAATCCGTCACTGGGTGCACCCGCCGGGCTGCTGGTTGTAAGGGATGGCAACTTAAGAATTTGAATAATAAAACTTCACAAGATACCAGCGCTGTCACTCCTTTTTAGCCCATACCTAGACAACGAATATGCCGAGAAAACTTGAGGGAACGGAGGTCCTGTCCGTTTAATATCACAAGGGGCAAGTGTAAATTTTTTGGTGCTCTCGCTCCGCCATATAAGTTTCCGTGAATGATCAAATAAACGCAAAGAAGGAATTCCGAGTCTCACTAATCCTGAGCCTAGAGCGCCAGAACCCCCCCCCCCTCACTCCACCTAGTTTCTGCCCTGGGAACCTGGGTAGAGTAAGTATTTTGGAGTTAGCAAGGTTGTTAATACTGTACTATATATATTGGAAATTAAATAAATTATTCAACCCCAAAAAGAAAGGGAAAATGATGGCTCATCAAACGAGAACTGTGATGAGGGAAAAGTTATCTGACATAATTAAGAACGGTGAAATAACCCTGGAACAAAAAAGGAGAGTTTCTTCAAAATCGGGACGTATGACCAAGTACATTTTGTTAGGAAACAATAGTGTGTGGCTTTCGATGGATAAACAAAAAAATCCAGGTTTATCTTCAGTGGCGTCGGAAGTGTTTCGAACCTGCAGGTACTAGTCTTGTGCACTATGTAGGAAATTTTGATTTTTGAATCAATTTTGTGTGGGTGCTCGAACTCGTGCCATAAACTACCATGAGTGCTCGAGCACCCACAAACCCCGAGGCTCCGACGCCACTGTTTATCCCAGAGTCTCCTAAGATAGAGCCCTTTCAGCCTTTCACCAGGGTCCTCTTTAGAGACGGCAGGTGAAATCGGACCGCTCCTGCTTCTCAGGATTCGAACTATGATCCGTCGAACTCATAGACTAAGGATATCATTGACTACCAAAAAATCTTTGAAATAATATAAATTAATGTAATTTTTTAATTTAATTACAAAGAAAACAAGTAAAACAGAATTCACCCATTGAAGGACGCCGGTCTTCCTTTCCCATACTTTTCGTAATTTTCATTTGCTGCTCAAGAATTTATTACACAACATTGATTCTGAAACTTTTTCCACTCTGGGTTTCCTTGGTCTTATCCTTTATCCGAGGCTTCCCAGAATAGTCTCGAAAAAAATCATTTCAAAGCACCGAACGGGCACACATCAATATACCAACTCCTCGCGACGCCCCTGGCAAAAATTGGTAATGTACATTTTGAGAACCATGGCTCTACAACTACTTAACCGTACATATACCTCGTACATATGCCTCCACAGAATTTCTAACGCCATGGCTATAGAGTATTTGTGAAAAATATGACAACCGCAGTAGCTCATTTCGAGAATCGTCATAGGCAGAAGGAAAGAATTACAAGAGAAATCTTCAAAAAACAAATTTACAAGAGGAATCAATGTAGAAACCGCTAAAAACCTTGGCATGTCTGGCGTTAGATTAATCTCATTATAAAGGCAATTATCGTTATCGAGGATATCGTTACACATGAAAAGGATTTTCACTGTATATAAATGGATGTAATATTAAGCTAAAGCTTCATGAAATCATAACGAAATATTTAGTCAGTGTATTTTAAAATCCGTTTTTACGGCCAGATGTGGCTGCACTTTTCGTATCTGTTCAAATCGGTATTGTAATCAATTTGAAACTTATATTTTTAGCGGAGTAACATGTAGATTCCACGATCCATTCCAGATCTCTTCTATCAATTATTCATTTTCAATTAGAATTACAGTATATTATCCATCCAAACGTTTAAATTAAACTATCACTACCACCAGGGGCGGTTAAAGCTTACCTGCCGCCCGGGTGCGAAGCCTCGTCGGGCATTAGCCTAGGTGACCCTGAGATAAACTTAATTTTTTTAGTACAAAGCCACATCGGCTGAAGTTGGTTTTCTGTGGTTCCCAACTTCGAGGCGCGAATGCGAACCGATCTCCCCGTTAAAAAGTCTCGCGACAGAGTCCAACAGGTTCACAACAATACAATTATTCAATCATTGCACTTCACTCCCATAGTTAGAAAAATTGATGGCAGATTGATGGAGCTCTAAATACAAAAAGTATTACACAGAAACAGACTTCACGTCAGGTTCGCTACACATACACACACATTCCAACATGTACCAATAAGGCTTTTCGAATAGACGTCATAATCATCATCACCACTTTGAGGGACAAGCACAGGATGATCCCCATAGAAATCAATGTTAAAATTGCCGATTTTAGCGTAGAAATGCGGGAAGTAGGATTTTAAAAATTGAATTGAATTCTGCATTTTTCAAAATATTGAGTTCGCTTAGAGATACGGAGCTCAGAAAATTAAGTAAAAAATAATTAGTCGGACCTATTTTTGAGTTGGATATTCATGGAATAACACTAATTTCAACTTTTTATTTATATCTTTTCAAGTACAGAAAATGAAAATTAATGTCTCTGTATTGTCTTATAATATATCCAAATGCATCAATACATATAGTTTAGGATGGTTTGAAATTATATATGGGCCCATAAATTACATTGAAGAAATTCCGCAGCTTTATTCAAGCATTTTTTGAAGCAAAAACAGGCAGATCAATAACTTGAACTTAAAGAAAATTTTCGAAATAGCTAGAGCCCATAAAAAAGAAAAACTATTCATTTTTACGTTTCTTTAATTTAGATTTGGTTCTTTCATGAATCGATCAGGAAGTCGCCATATTGGTTACCTTGTTTGTCCCTCAAGAAAGAGGGAAATATCACGTGATCCAAAAAGCCTCATTCGTCTGGTTCAGTAGTAGTACAAAGCCACACACCATTGTTTACCGAACAAAATTTCGGTGACCATACGTCCGGCTTTTAAAGAAACTGCCTCGCATTTTTGTCCAGGATTATATTACCATTCTTAATTACGACAGATAACTTTATATATATATAGCTCTTATTGGTGAGCTATCATTACCCTATGCCTTTCTCCTCCTCCCCCCCCCCCCCCCACAACACTTGCAACAAAGTCCCTATAGTGAATTTATAGTGTGAAACAACAAAAAATGACACACCCCAGAGCACTGTCAGCTCCGCCCTTGTGGGGTTCATTACAAGGGCTGTAACCAACAAGAAAAATTTACTGTCACCCAGGGCCAGTATCAATTTTAATGTCCCCTCACCCTAATTTTTAACGGGAAAAGAGTAAACTCAGCACCCTTATGGTCCAGCGTCTGGGGCACCAGATCCTTCTGTCCTCCCTTAGTTGAGCGGCCCTGATCATTACTTACCATATACCGTAAAGCAGCATAACGAGGCTACTTTTATAAAGAAATTCATTTGAAATTCGTTTCTGGCGCTCCAGAGTACCTTCTTGTTTCTGGCATAAAATTTTTCAAAAATTTTAGTGTCTAACTGAAGCCCAAGCTACCGCACCCCTTGCACCCTAGCTTAAACCGCCCCTGACTACACCTATTGGCGACGATTTGATAGACGGTTCGTTCCAGGAGGACTTATATTATGGTTGTCCGTTCTTATCGCCAGCATCCATTTCCGTTGACCATTTTCTTTCTCTCCCCAACTATCAATAGCGTGTTATTAAAAAAAAACAAGTAGCTTCGAGTCTTGATACTTTACCCATTCCCATACGTAAAATGAGAAAGGAAGGGAGATAATGAAGGGTTAACAACGAGTGGAACTGAAAACACTGTCTGACTGTCTGTCTGGAAGGGGAAAAAAATAGGATAAAATTTCGCACAGAGAAAAAATATTTTATTAGAGAAAAATATCTTTATGGGTACAGTATTTCAAACAAAAATTTTGAGAATAACAAATATTGTATCCGATTCTGATATACTATATCTGCAGAGCTATACGATTGTTTCCCAATTACCAAACACATACTCAGTGAAATATTCTGGGTAACCTTAACATCTAATGAGCGAGAAAAATGGAATACAACACACCGTAAAAAAATACAAAACTAAACGAAAGGAAGGCAATTAGTAACTCGATAATTAAAAGACTTAGAGAAGAAAAAACAAAAACCTGCTAAACCTGTTACTTACTGGGTATTTTTTTATATTATTTAAAAAAACAAATAACTATCGGAATCACTTTTTTTTCCTCTTGTGCACATTTAAAAATAAAAGCACCAAGTTGTATGTACGTCTCTTACGTTTTTCTTCTCTCTGCTACGATTAGAACGCGATAGGAATTACCAAAACATGAGAAACATAATATTTCTTATTGAATAAAATAAAAAAAAATAATAAAACAGTGAAGGACCCACCACAGAGAATGAAAATGCTGAAATAAATTCAAGGTCTCTCACTCGAGAAAGATTTCTTTAAAAGTTCGAGTTTGAAATATAATAAATCTACGGACAGAACGGCGGAAGCCTTCAAAAAAAGCTCAATCAAAATTACACTTCCGATGACGATAGAGTTCTAGTAGAACTATCAATACCAATCATACTGGAAATTAAAAACAAAAAGCAACCGATAAGGAACACAATTTAATGCAGTAACTTCTTCACCTCTTTTCGAGCGTAATTAATACGGACAACATCGATCAATAAAAAAAAAATTAGCCACTAAGGTGAGAATTAGAGATATTTCATTAATTTACTCAAATTCTTTTTCTTCTCTTAGGGGCTTTTTTTTTAAAATAAATTTCGCTTTTTTAGTTGATTTACATCAATTTATCAATCAAATGATTTAGGGCCGTATTCACCGACATATCGACAGGGATTGGTTAAATTCAGGTTTTTAACCAATCTATATTGATCTCTTATCAAAAAATTGTGACTACAGTTTAAACCATGTCGGTGAATACGGCCCTCAGAATGGCAACAATTAACAAACATGAAGTCATGCATGAGTTATTTATTCGGATTTTTTCCTCCTCTCAATAGCATTTGGCCATTAGTGTTTAATTTCCCATCAATATGCTTCGATTGAATGACTTTGCAAGTGGAAGAATCTATGAAGCAATCCATCAACCATTGAGACTCGCCTTTCCTTGAAAATTGATGTACTCAGACTTTGATGCACCGCCTAGTTCAGCGGTTCTCAACCGGTACTCCGTGGAGCTCTTGGGGCTCCTTGTGCACTCTCCAGGGGCTCCGCGGCCGCTCGAGGAAAATATTAAAAAAACCAGTAAAATTTAAAAAAATTATAAATATTTTTAAATAGTAAAAATAAATCAGTAACTTTGATGAAAAATTTAAAAATTGGCGTACGGGGCTTGACCCCCCTCCCTCGCCATAGAATTTTTTTTACTTAAAAGGGCTCCGCGAGTCAAAAAAGGTTGAGAACCTCTGACCTAGTTGATATAGTGTTGGTTTTCAGAAGTTTAATTTCATCATGATCTCGTCAATAATTTGCAACAAATCTCATTTAAGAAAACTTTTTTTTAAGCAGTATACTTCAATAGCTAATAGAGTCCAACTAAAACACATTAAATTTACACTTCTCCGGACTTTTGCCGCAAACATTTGGATCACTTTTGTCGCATTATACTTATTTTAAGCGCACGGTAACTTGAAACTGAATGATAAAATTATTCGGAATGATTTAGGAATTTTCATTGATTTAGTTTTCTTTTTCTTTCCCGAATATTGCTCAGCAGAGGTCAAAAACTCAAATAGAACGAACGCTTGGTTTCATACTTAACAAGTTCGACTACAATTTCATACTACAACAAGTTCATACTTACAATTTTCGTTCTTCTGAAATTATCTAATGTTTCTTTAGTTTCATCCTAGGCTAAAGCAGTGTTTCTTATGCTCGCTCATGGCCCTCTTTGAAGTTTGGACCATATTTTCTTCTCATCATCCTCATGTCTTATCTAGCCCCCACCTCATCCAGAAGCAAGACCCTCTCTGCTTATTGAATTGATTTTATAAATAAGATTGATCTCCGGACCCCTGCGCTAGAGTTCAGTAAGGTCTCATGAGGGTTCTACGCAGGGCCATCTCAACATCATGCCCCCCTCCCCTAAGCAAGATGTTCTGGGAGCCCCATGCATAGCTTGCTCAATCAAAGAAATAGAGAACTATTTCCAACATTTTTCTGACAGAATTATGTATTTAATTTTTAAATTTCAAACTATACGCGTGCTTTTTGAATGGAGAACAGTCCTGTGTAGTACTTATGCTGTCTCGAATCTCAAACCATCCTTGGTTTTCGAGGTATATATATAAACTGCAACAAAAAAAGGAAAAAAAATTTTAACGATAACTCTCAAGTGCTCCATCAACGTCTAATGTATGTACAGCTCACTAAATGGCGTTATACGTTTCTATGTACTATAAACTATACCATTATAATTCTACATGAATTGTGCAATCAAATATCTTTAACCGGTTTTTAAAATTTTCCTGATCCGCATTATAACTGCCACATTGGAAATAAAAGCGTGTTACAAAACCGAGACATTTCGGGGTGACCGAAATAAAACAGATCAAGTTTGACGAACTATCTCGGGATTGCCGTTGTAAGGGTTAAAATACCTATTTCCAATCAAACTTTTGGCTGTTAGATATTTTGGCCAGAGTTTATAATTTCACAGTTATATTTGCTTTATATTCAGTTATATTTGCTTTATATTCAGTTATATTTGCTTTATATTCAGTTATATTTGCTTTATATTCAGTTATATTTGCTTTATATTCAGTTATATTTGCTTTATATTCACAGTTACATTTTCAAATATTATTTCACTCGATCACCGCATCAATTATCAGTGATGAGGACTCTTCAGCCAGAGAAAGGTAGGATTTTCATTGTTGTCAAAAAAATTATTTTGAAGTCGGAGAAGTATGAATGCAGAAACGACAGCAGTGAAAAAGAACTCTAGAATCAGATTCTAAAAGTGAACGATGAATAAAATAACTAATTATATAATAGTGGGATTTATCGTTGTAGCGAGGTTTCACTGTGATTAAATAAGTGGAAGCATAGACGCTGGACATAGGACTCAGAATACTTGAGTCCCTGAACCCATTAATTTATGAGTATATGTATATAATGTAACGCACCCATCCCCCTTCATGGCGTAAGCCAGTGTTTCTCAGAGTGTGTCATGACTCAAGGGGCGTCACGCGAGCTTGCTTGAGATATTGATTTGAGTGCCTATTTAGGCTTTGAAGTGGTTCTTTTATATCAGTGTTTCTCAACTACCGGGCCGTAACATTAGTAATACAGGGCCGTGAGTGATTCGTAGTTTCATTTTTCCTATTAATTTCTCGTTAGTTGTGTGTATGACCGGGCCTTTCACTTACAAAAAAGACATTTACCAGGCAGCGGGCTTCCTAAGGTTGAGAACCACTGTTTTATATGTTAAAATATCTATCAAACTATTCTGGGGAACCGCAGATGAACCATGAATTGTGCAAGCAGGCCGCGGGTGCCAAAATTTGAGAACCACTGGCTTACGCTCTTCAATCCCGTATATAAGGGATGTCTGACAATCACAACCCAATCCTGATGTTTTACTCGTTTTGGCGCTGCTGGGTAGAAGCAAGCCCGTACCCAGAAATGTCGTTCGTGGGGACCAAAGTGGTAGAATAACAGATTTGGCCGTCTTTTTCCCTTTTTCGGTCATTTTCTCACATTTCGGGGGGGGGGGGGGGGGAGAAGGACCAGACACCCCCCCCCCCCGGCTATGCAAGTGTTTAAGCAGTAAAATTTTACACTGAAATTTCCACGAAACAAGGGTTTTGAAAATGTCCCGGTTTCATCCCGGATTTTATTTAATGAATTCCGCAATGTCCTGGTTTTTAACAACGAATTCCGTGATTTGTCTCGGTTTCGCAGGTACCTAATCTGGCCGCCTTATGTAGGTCCCCTCTTGATAGGAGGGCCGAATGAGTCCATGTGTTAAGATGGCTCTAGTTTTATAGACAATTCTGTTGAATTCTTCACTTCCCCCCCACCATATTTCACTTAAAAGCTGTATTTCTTCACATTTCAATTTTTCCCGCTTAAAACATTACAGGGCCACAAAAACCCCCAGGTTAAAACCACTAGTCTGGAGTATGTCACATGATTTCGAAGGCGTAAGTACAGAAGGATATGGACTTGGTCAAGGGGTGTCGAAAGGGGCACTATGCAGTGCTTGTCCATGAAAAGAGATCCGATTCTTTGAAAATGTTTTCATTGGAAGAGCATAAGTGTCGGGGGAATGCGATTGGAATTGTTCAATATTTTTAATGAGATGAACCATAAACTATTGATATATAGCACGTCCCCCCCCCCACACCGCATATTTCTAAACTCCACCGCTATTCCCGATCGTACGATTTTTTTCAGTGAAGAACTATTCAGCCAATCACGTCGCTTCTTGGTTTACGATAACCGATTTACCCCACTACCGTAATATCGCACGATCTGTTCTTTTTTTTTTTTTTGTGTTCACGTGTCTACGTTATGTCTGACGAAAATAACGCACTTAATGCCAGGGAGCATATAAATACTGTTTACTTTTATTCGCGCATGGGAAAACCCCGTTCTACAAATTTTCGTGGGTACTCGAGCACCCACAGCACCCCCGGCTTGGACGCTGCTGGATGTCAATGATGAAGTGCGCGAAGAATGGGGTAAAGAATTTTACAAATTATCGAGGGATATTCGGCCAATGATATATACCAGAGGTGGCCAACAGCTGTCCCGCGGGCCGCATGCGGCCAATGTTTGAGAAAGAGTTGGAATACTCAGCAAAACATCAATTGATGAGTTTTTTCGAAAAATGTAAATCAGTATGTAAACTTTGTACAATATTTCTTTGGTAATTTTAATTGTGCATCTATACAGTATATATTTACGCATCTTACATTCTCAGAATTTCGTTCATTTGCAAACGAAGAACCATTTCAGTTGTTTATACTGTATTTAATATACTGTATAAACAATATATAAGTATTGTGTTATACTGTATAAAATATATGACATCCATATTTTTATGGTCATCTTTTTCTCAGCCACCTCGTTGGGCATTTTGCCTGTTGTGGCGTTGTATTTGTATTAGTTTCAACAGAAACCCCCTCTGATGCGGTCACCCCTCTTTTACGGACAAATTTTTTGTCCTGCGAGCGTCCACAAGAGGGGATTACTGTACTGCTATAGAGGAAAGGCCATCTACACTTATGTCCATAAATTGAGGATAATGCCAGCTCCGGCAAATAAAAGTTCAGAAACAAAACAAACGTTACTTATTCATAAAGCCCATTTATTAAACAAAAGATAAAGAACAAAAACGATGGTGTATGTATGATACCATTCATAAAAACTACGATTTTTTGCTCCCTGGAGCAATTGTAAAAATATCTCCTTTACAAAAACTTACTATTACATGGTTGGTATGATGGTTAATACATTGTATGTCTCCCATGCGGTGAAATACAGTCCGTACAACGCCTAGGCATGCTGAGTATTAAATTATCGATCTGATCTTGGGGAAGATCACTCCACTCAGCAAGCAATGTTCTCAAGTTCCGGTACACATGTAGGAGGTGGTTGACGGGCTGCAACTCGTCGGCCAAGCATGTCCCACATATGCTCTATCGGATTCAAGTCAGGTGAGAATGCTGGCCATTCCATACGGGTTATATCCTCAGATTCAAGGCATTCGTTTACGATGTTTGCTCAGTGAGGACGGGCGTTGTCATCCTTAAACACAAATTCTGCGCCCATGGCACCTCTAAACAAACGTACATGTTGTTCCAGAATGATGTCCCGATAAATTTAGGCTTTCATGGTTCCGGTTTGAACATGCAGATCTGTTCTGGAGCCCAGTATAATTCCACCCCAAACGAGCAATGCTGCACCACCGTAACCGTGTCGTTCAATGATATTGTCTTGGTGGTAATGGGTACCTGGCGTTCTCCATATGAAAGTCCGACGTGAATCAGACTTTGAAAACCAAACACACCCCGCTTCCCATCTCATTGCATGTTCTCTACTCCAGGCTAATCGCTGCCGACAGTGAGTTGCCGTGAGCGGAACACATCTGACAGGCCTGCGAGCATATAGACCAATATCTCCCAAACGTCTGTACACGGTTTGCCTTGAAACTGTGGTACCCGTGGCTGCAGATAGCTGACGAGACAGGTCGGATGCTGTGCTCCGTCTGCTTCTTTTGGCAGTTACTGCCAAATACCGGTCTTCATTCGGCGTTGTAACTCGGGGGCGACCTGTACTGTAACGTCTACTGACATTTCCGTTATCTTGGAATCGTTGCCAAAGCCTAGAGATGACACTTTAAGCAATTCCTAGTTCCTCGGATACTTCCATCCACATGCGTCCTCTGTGTCATAACTATTCCCTTATGGCACTGAGCGCTTTACAGAACTCTTGTGAACAATTTCACTTCTTTGCTACCATTACTTATATACCCCCCTCTTACACTCTCGTCATTGTGACGTACTATCGGCATCATCTGGTGGCTTCCTGAAATTTGCATATCATTCTTGCAGATGTGTGTGATAATTCTACAGGTGAAATTTTTACTTTAGATTTCGATTTCCGTGTGATTAATTTATTATCCATATTAATTATCCTTAATTTATGGACATGAGTGTAGTTGTCACGTGTAACTGCAACATGGCCAAAGCCGCTTGAAAGTACTCAAGCGGCTTTGAACATGGCTGCCGTCATTCACGATGAAAGGAATTGACAGTGGTTCACAATGCCGTAGTTTTTCCAGAGAATTATTTTTTTCTACGTACTTCCTTGTGCATGCAAAGTATTTATAAAGCTAATTATATAGAAGTTCCACACCAGTCAATATAAGAATTAAATAAGATAACTAATGAAAAAGAAAAAACACCGCAGACACAGAAAACTGAAGCTCGTAAATTATTATGACCACCATTTCATAGAGAAGTGTTCTTTTTTATTCGATGCGGTTTCCTGAGTGTACAAGTTAATAGATAATTAACACTGCTAACGAGATCGTCAGTGTACTCTCTAGCGAGAGGAGTGGGTGTTTCAAAGAGACGAAGGAGAGAAGTACAGATCGAAAAAAAAAAGAAAAGCGAAACAAGCACGTATCTATCCGTACAGCAGCAGCTTATTCATAATAGACTGACGAGATTCGTAGCCGTCCGTGACCTTCCGAGGGCTGAAACCTCAGTCGCTGGGTCGCGCTGAGGTCAAAGGAGATGGCTATCTTTTTCTCCTGCTCAAGACACACACACACACTACTTCATCCATACAACGGTGACCCGTTGTATTTACGGACTATAAAAGAAAACACGTTCATTCTATTGCCTTGTTGGGAGAGCATCATTTTGTATGGGACTATTTTTTTTCCTCCACAAGTTTCGCGAAAAGAAGTATTTTCCTTTATTTTTTTTTACGTCCAATTCAAAACATGGAGAACAAAGACGCAGTAACGTTTCTGATTCTCAAATAAACACTGCCATTTTCAATATAAAATTTTGATAACTTTTTTATATTGCGGCATTCCTATTTAAAATTGCGGCTACTCCATTTAAGCGGCACAGTAGAAATTAATAAACCCCCTTCAAAATGCCATAGCTTGTTTAAAGAGGCAGGTTTTACTCCGATTTTCAGCAGGTGCAAAGTATGGGGTATAGGGAAAGGTGTTCCATTGAGAAATAAACTTTACAAAATATCTGGGCTTATCAATGCTAAAACAAGAGGCTTTTAAGGCGAGATATCTCGTCAATGCCGCTTAAAGGGTTACAAGATACGTTTTACAAAACGATCAAGCTTCAGTTTTTAAAAAAGCCGTTTTCACTATTAACGGATGTTTCGATTTTAACTTGAACACCATATTTGAAGCCGCGTAAAACTCACACAACCCTCGCATTTTTCAGACCTCTTTTCAAAGGGGGAAAAAGTGCGTCATACAGCATAAAGCAGTGTTTCTGAAAAGGACCAGTAAAATATCCAAAACAATTTGACAGACCACTTGTGTCCCGTATTACATGACATTCCTGTAATTTTCGGTGTCTCGATTTTTTTATGCATTTGTCACGTTCCTTCAACGATACATTATTTAAATTTGTAATATTTGCTGAAGTCGTAAATACACAGCATTGACAAAAATTATAAATATTCGTATCACATATTTGCCAGGTTTAACGTTTTGTCCTCAATGTTTTTTGGAATTTTAATTATGACAGTTTGCAATGTTCCGTATATTTTACGGATCCCAGTTTACCGCATTTTATTTTCCTCAATGAAATGTGGCCAGATCATTTGAACATTTTTTTCGTGAAATACATATTTGTTTTATTGCGATTTGTAGCAACCCTTTATTTCCACACCTTTCAGCAATTTCAGCAGTAATTAGCAAGTTGCATTTAAAGCAATAAATTGCAATTTTTGGCAAAATTTAGTGATATCCCGTATTTAGGATCTCAATTTCCTGCATTTTTTCTCGATGATATATGGTGAACCCAAGTATGAAGGTATAATTTTATTTGAACTCATGTGGATATTATTAATATAAATTACAACGGATAATTTTTTCAAGTTTGCCTGCGGACCACAGGTTGAGAAACGCTGGTATAAAGAAACCACTATATTCAGTAAACCGTTAAACAGTGAGAAAAATATTCGAATCGTAGAGTAATACAGTCGAGCCTGCTTATAATAGTATTGGTTATAACAAATTTTTTTCTGTCCTAGCGAACCGGCAATACCAAAGTGTCAAAAATATCGCGCATAACGAATTGCCATATTTATAAGTATCGGATATAACGAAGTATTTTTTTCATCGGATTAACTTCCATAAATTCTCTTCCAAAAACGAAGCCCGATAGAAATTACTGTACCATTCCGAGTAATGCTATGAACGTGTTAAGTCAGCACCGTCTATAGCTAGATACGACGATCTTCATCTATAAATAGCGCTGGTTTTTCGATTCCCAGAAAAGCTCGAATAAAGAAGGATAGGCATAACCACAGTTTTATTTATCTGCTTCTCAGTTTTTGTAAACTTTCAGGACCATTGTGTATGTGTGAAATAAGTTCGATAGACTACATACATCAGTAGCCCCCCTTTCTTCAGTTAACGTGAATCTGTGGCTCTCCAAAATAGTCTAATAAAGAATCATTTTAAAGCATAGAAATATCTTACACCAATATCGACTGCTTGCCTCGCACATGGGTTGGCGACACCCACTTCGAGAACTACTGACCATGGGCCATTGCTCCGTCCTCCCATAGTCAAAGGCGGAGCCGACTGATCTGATGTACATGCGGATGTATGGATTGGCATCGGCATCATCGTGCTCCCCCCCCCCAAGACTTTCAAGTCTGCCTATGTTCAGTGGCGTATTAAAGTCGGTTGAGGCCCAGGGCGCAAAAGAAAATATTAGGCCCCTTAAATTAGAAAAAAGTTTAAAGTTCGAGTTTTTCGGGGCTCTTCAGAAGTCGGGGCACCCGGTGTGCCCGCCGTTAAATCCGCCTATGCTACTGACTTACAGTATATAGGTCTAATATTTTATTCAAACCTATGTGAATATCATTAGTATTTATAACACACGTATATAACACTAGTAAACAAGGTTTTTGTTTCTTGGATGCTGAGTACTGTCTCTTACGTATTTTTCGATGCTGATTCTGAATCCGTCGTCAGAAATCCTCCATCAGGCACCAGTTTTTGCGCAATTGCATTTTCAATTGTTGCGGGTTAGCCTAACCAATCTTAATACTCTATACTTGATCAACATTTTTAGCCTAATAATGGGTATTATGAATATTAAAACTTGCCTCATCTGACTAAATATTATAGAATAGTACATCAAGATTCTTTTGAGATACCTCTGATCATGTGCTAGCCACGGGGACAAGGGAATTGCGAGTCCTTTTCACCCTTTCTAGGGAATTCCTGACCAAACTGTCCAAGCTTTGCTCGTCGACAAAAGCAATTTGAGCATCTTTTCTCGAAGGAAGACGACTTAGTCCATTGCAATGATGTCGATGCATTGGGGCATCAGTATAATCCCCTAGAGTGGAGGTTATTCATAGATTCCTCTAAAACCAGCTTGAAAGCAGTACAAAACATGAAAGTTTTATAACGGATGGTTCAGTATGGAAGACATGCCTGGCACTTTTGCGGAGATTTGAAAGTCATTGCCCTTGTACTCGGTCTTCAACTAGGATATACCAAATATTGCTGTTTCTTGTGCTTGTGGGACAGCAGAGATAGACAAAACCATTATGTAAATAAACAATGGCCACCAAGAAGACAGCTCGTTCCGGGAACCAAAAATGTCGTCAGTCAGCCCCTGGTGGATTTTCAGAAAGTCTACCTGCCACCTCTACACATTAAACTGGGATTGGTGAAAAATTTTGTTAAAGGAATGAATTTTGAAACGGCGAAGGTTTTAGCTTTCTAAAAAACAAATTTCCACGGGTCAGTGGCACTAAAATCAAGGAAGGCATATTCGTTGGCCCTCAAATTCGAGAATTAATGAACGATGCTGAGTTCGATGCCACCCTAAATGAGCAAGAAACACCAGCATGGGAGTCATTCAAGAAAGTAGTCCAGAACTTTCTTGGAAATAACAAGACGGACAAATATAAGGACCTTGTGGAGGAATTACTTCAGAACTATAAAGCTCTTGGTTGCAATATGTCAATGAAGATACATTTTCTTCATTCACATTTGGATTTTTTCCCAGAAAACCTAGGAGATGTCAGCGACGAGCACCGTGAGCGATTCCACCAGGACATATCCATCATGTAATCGCATCATCAAGGCAAGTGGAGCCCAAACATGCTGGCCGATTACTGTTGGACATTAAAAATAAATATTCCGGCTGCAAAATACAGAAGAAAATCATGTAAAAATACCTTTTGAACTGCCATTAATATTAGAATTTAAGCTATTTTAAGTTGTAAGCAAATGCGAAAAATATACGTTTTTAAAAATTTTAAACGCGTGTTACTCAAACACTATGCCTGCCACAAATTCTGAAAGCAGATTCGGAATTAGTCGGGAAAATACTATAAGAATGACCCTATTTCATCAAAGAAACAGGAAAAAAGTGAAATTTTGTTTACCAGTGTAATTTTTATTTTGATTACAATTAAAATTTCAAGACTATCTAAGGGTCACCTCTAGTCCGCGGGTCATAGGTTGAGAAACGTTGGTTCAAGTGGATTCCTCGCATTAAACTCGAGTATTTATCATGTATCCTTTATTACGAATATCGAATATTGCGAATGCTTTTCACGTTCCCGTGCGACTTCGTTATATCCGGGCTCAACTGTAATACGTTGTAGTATTTATTATGAAACGTTCGTGTGTAATACAATATATTCTGATATGGAGTTCTTGGAATAATCCTACGTAGTAAATGATATAAAATTATGAAGGTAGAAGTTCCCAAACGAAAGCTTTCTTTCCCATGGAATTCTGACGTTCGAAGCATTCATTTTTGGTAGACAGAAGCTTGTTTAATAATACAAGATTTTTCGTCTCACTGGAAAATGTACGAGAACAAAAGCTCCTTTACTTTCAGCAACGAGATTGAAACCTTTGCAACAGCATTTTCATCCAGTCACGCTTTGGTGGGCGCACTTTTTGAATTCCCATACGATTGCATGAATCTATAATAAATAGCTAACCCTTTTTCTTTTTTACCAGCATTGTTGTTTCTCCTCCTCTCAGTCAAATCTCACTGCGGAGAACAATCAAAATTATTATTCCTGTAGCATCATATTTTATAACCATTGACGATTGAGTTTAGTTGCGAACTCAATTTTTTAGTCAGTTTGAATAATCTTTTATCTAAAGACGAAAAGAACTATATATTTTAATATTAAAATTAAAAAATTCCAAACCTTTTTGGTTGATTATGACGATAGATTTGAAAAGACAAGAGAAATCATTTGGTGACAAAAGGTCACCAAACAGTCCCTCTAGTACCACTCTCTCGTCAGGAAATGACGTAATAATGACTTCAGCTGTTGTTAAAAGTATGAGACAGTCGGAAGAAACAGGTTTTATGCCTCAGACACGGCACTCAGCTACCGGTTCCTAATTATTGTCTCATTATTGCACAAATGAGCCAAACCTCACAATTCAATCTACAAGAAAGGCTTAGCTCAGACAAAACCAGGTTATTTTCCTGCTAAGAAAAGAGATGGAAAGCCAGTTATGCAAAAACTTAAACGACAGGAAAAATTCGAAAGAGCATCTCTCTTTCAGCGTTTGTTAAACATCTTGGATATTTGGCATACTTTATGTGGGTCATCTTAAGCATTTTTTTGCCTAGGGAAGAGATTCACGGTAAAAAAGTGAGTTCCCTAGAAAAGAGTTCTCGTAATATGCTTTAACGGGATTTTTTTTTTTTACTTATTTTACCTAATCCCTATCTACCATGTAGCGTTAGCTAGGAAATCAACCCATCTCTCGGTGTATGTCACATGAATCTCCCCAAAGCAGAATGTGCCAAAATGTGCGACGTACGTCGCAGAACAACCAGTGCTGTTGCAGAACAATCTGGAAGAATTTTAAGAATAGTGTAGAAAAACGCTATTATGTATATGCGAATGTTTACCGCAGAACATTTTCAGTCAGCTGAGGGCTCGTTGCAGACCATCGCAAAACATTCTGCTTTGGGGCATGAATCATCGGGGCCATCATAGGTGAGTGCTTCACTTAGAGGTAAATAAAATGGTTTGGAATGGTGTCTAAGGTTTTAACTTTGCATACTTGAAAAAAATCAAAAAGAATTATCATCACGGTATTTGAACTTCCAAGTTGGTTAAAACTGTCATTATTTCTGTTCATAATTTTTATTTTCTAAATATAAGTAAAGAATTCGAATTCATGTCTCCATGATGCCTGAAAAAAAAATATACGAATTCCTATTTCTCTTTATTCAGAAGGTAAAAAAGGAGGAAACTGATTTCTCAGATTTTCGTGAACTAACAGTCGTTAAATATGAAATGTATATTTTAACACTTTTTCATTTAAAAAAAACCACTTTAGTATGCACACGAAAAAAAAAACCGAACGTAGAGCATTATCGTCCGGAACAAAAGAAATGAATGAGACAAATTTTTTGTTATTATAGGGAGGTAGGTATTTTCTTCATTTTGGTCTAACCCAAAACACGGAGAGTGAGGTCAGCAAAAAGTAGTCTGATTATTCTGATGTTCATTGAATGCTAAGTGCATGTTCTACCATGAAATTTACCATTATTACAAGCAATAGAAGAGAAAAACGAGCACATTAAACTACCATTGTATTTTACATAGTAGCTAAAGGGAGTTTAAGCCCTTATAGTCTTTTCCTCAAAATCTATAGGAAGGTGAAACAGATTTGAAAAAAATAAAAAAAGGCTTTCCTTGATGCTTGCCTGATCAGTTATGAATACATGTATTTGTTGTGTACATTCTACCGCAAATCAAAACAGATATAGAGCAATGAACGGATGAAAGAAATTGAAGTACAAAAAGAACTGGCGTACACAAACATGCTTAACAACTAAAAGGGAAATGAGCGCAATGCTTATCAATGTCTTCGGTCAAATAAAATGACCATTACAGAAACGAGACGATAAAATAAAACGAACTGGTTTGTAATTTGTATCCTTAAGGCGTGGAGGGGAAAAAAACAGCTACGCACCCAACACGTCCGAAAATCCAGAGCAATAAAACTATTATTAGAAGGCTTTAATACTACCTGCCAGGCAGCTTAATCAATGAGCTTATTAACGATTGTGTGACCTATTTTCACGGTCATAAACCGCTTGGGATACATCAATAAGAAAATGAAATGATACAAAATCAAGGTCAAAAACGAGTGGCTATTCTTTCCTAGTTGAACATAACCTAGTAAACCACAAAAGTTCAATTGATTTTAATTTTGCCTTCACAACTGCCCAATGATTATATCATTAGCTTTAAAATCAATACAAATAACATAACACTAAAACGTCTCTTTCAAGCAATGAATTTTTCTTACGGAGTAAAAAAATTCATTTAGCAGGAAAGAAGTTTGCATCAATCTACAAGAGACTTTAATTTAGTAAAGTCGATTCAGATTTGTAGTCTCACACACAAATACTTCAAATAATAGAATATCTTAATCTAAAATACTTTGTTACATATAACGCAGACATAAAAATTTAATATTTGTTGCTGTAAATAAAATTTGTTCGATGGGGGGGGGGGGTGAATTGAATACTAAAAGCTGAAATCAGCCAAATAAAAGTTTTAATTGTGCAGCTACTACACGAAGGGAAGAGAGGCAGACGCCTTCAAAACTGGAAGGAAATGCGAATAACTGCATCAAGAGGTCGGCAAGTCAGCCAAAAAAAAAGGACGAGTTCAGATGCATTGAAATAGGATGAAATGAGGGTGGAGAGAGCGGTGAAAAGGAAAAAATATAAGCAATAAGAAGTCTGATCAGCTAAAAGTTGCAAGGGGTAACTTATGGGCTTCATCAATCTCTGCCAGATCATTCCCTTGCAACCAATGTAATGGGGAAAAAAATCTGCATTTGGTGTCAAGGGCAAACCTTCGATATCTTAACGGAGGGGAACAGTAAAAAGAACTTGTAGAAAGATTAATTCAAAAATTCTCATTTTCAGAGCCAATCGAATGAAAGACATCAATTCTAGTTTCTGTTACGTGTCTGCAAAATAATTCCAGAAACATGAAAAATAATCATAAGGATAACCAAAGAACAACAACTGAGCGTAGCGATGGCTTATTACAGTATCAATCTAAATCTAATTAGATATTACTGAATTTTAGACAAATAAGAAAATATCAAAAACTAAATTGAGTAGACTTATATCATACTAAACTCAAAAAACTCACTCCGCCTCAAGTGAAATATGTAAATAGACCTATTTAAAGTGCGGGTTACGGGAAGTATGTGCTATTCTTCTGAAAAATAAAAAATAAAAATAACATGCATGCCTTTAATTTGTTGAAATAACGTCAGGATTTCGGATGTAAAATTTCTCAATTCTTTTACCTCAAATTTTTGGATGTTGACGCGTCGGTATCAGAGTTCACCAATTCGCATTCATAATTCACACAGTAAAATTAAATTTTCCTTCAAATTTTGTTGAGGAGTGAAAATACTCCCAAATTAATCCTCATAAATTTCAGGTCACTTTTCTAATTATTAGATATTTTACAGAAATTAGAGTTACTTCTCACAGATTACAAAAATACCCCTTATAATATTGTTACGATGGGTAGAAATTTGAAAAGGCTTGTTAACGCATGCAAGGTACGTTTGGCATGCGATTGTTCGAATAGGAGCAAGATTCTATGGACTTGGACAGAAAAATTCGAAGGGAGAAGACGCGTGTTCGAAAGAGTGCTGTAATTTACCAGGAATTCTAGTTGCCGTAAATAAAACCGATTCTTTGTTCTCAAATCCTCCATTTTGTGGGTTTTTACGCATCTCAAATATCTGGCGAAGAACCCGAGAGATCAGCGCCACAGAAAAATCTGGTGTCAGGAGCTGGTGAAAACAAGAAGTATGGAAAAGGACGAGATGAGAGAACAATTCAAGCAGATGATGGCCCAGATGAAAGTGGATATGAACAAACAAAAGTCAAGGATTGCTGCCGTCAGCACGTCCATCGCTGCAGTAAAAGCAGTCATCATTGATGAAGTGAACAACAAGGTAGAGTCAACGAGTGCCACCAAGAATCTGGAAGAACTCCGGGAAAGTGTCAAGAAAAACAATGGGAATCGGACAGACAAGCCAGATGACTCCGGTATGCAACGCAAAATGCCATGTGAGATCTTCTCTGATCGCTGCTGCTGGTGAAGGAAGCGACCTGTCTAGTATACCATGGCTAACAGCAGCATGGTGGAGAACGTGTACTGTACGTGCAGGGCAAACTTAATGGCTTTACATGCCAGATGGGCATCGACTTTGGAACCAACATCAGCATCGTTTGGAGAGATCTGGATCGAAGATTCCAGCGACTTCTCTAGTTGCCATCGTCGTTGACCCTGCAGACAGTCAACGTGGAGAAAATGACTGTGCGTGGAAAGAACAGGTCTCAGCGAAGTTTGTGTCGGTCACCTATCGTCATGCCGTCTTCGTAGCTGACGCTCAGTACATGTTTATCCTCGGACTGGGCTTCCTAAAAAAGCATGGATACTCTTTGGACATTCGGAGTGACCAGTTGCGCACACTGAAAGAACACATCGTCCTACTTGGAGGTTGTCACGACGAAGTCCTTCCGCGGAAAGTGATGGCCGTTCCAGAAGCAGGAATCCCCGACGGGGGAGTGGGCGATGGCGGGATCGGAGAGAGAACCATTCTCTTGAGAAGGCCGAAAAGCCGTAAAAGAGGGAGCTAGCATCCTAAGGGAAGCGTAGAGATGCTGGCACCTTGTCGAGGAGACCATAACCACAGAACTGCCGTCGTTGCCTCAAGGCAGAAGAGAAATATGGGCTTGCGGACCCTATAGTGAGACAGCTAACATCTCAGGACGTAAGTGACGATCCTTGGAGCGAAGAGAAAGCCCGGAAGGCACAACTAAAAGATCCCGACATACGAGTGATCATACACTACTTTACTGTACACCAGTTCCGGTCATATATCGCCATACGGTAATTTCATACCAGTGGAGTTGGGTGGAAAATGAAGGTGTCATCTAACGGTGGTCGCTCCAGGCTCGGTAGGTAAAGAACTTGCATCTGATGTTCTTTGCTTGGATTCGAACCCATGGACCTTGACAGCAACCTTCATAGTGGAAGACGAGCGTCTTATCACTGTACCACTGATCATACTATTACTTCACCAAACACCAACTCTGGCCATATCGCTATATTGCAATTTACTGCCATTAATGAGATGGGTTAGAAATGAAGGTGCTGCCTATTGGTGGTCGCCTCAAGTTCGTTAGGGGAAAATATCTTATCGATATCCTCCCGCTCGGGTTCGAACCCAGGACCGTGACAGCAAACTTCACGGGGGTAAACGAGCATCTTACCACCACGCTACTCGGGCGCTAATGATCATACATTGGAAGGAATCTACTGGAAACAGACCAGCGTGGCAAGACTCTTTGGAGATGGTGAACGGCAAGCTCTACCGCCGTTGAGGGTCAGAGGCCGGAAAGACTTTCAGATGGCAACTCATTATACCCGGAGGCCGTGTAGAAGTTTTGAAAAAGTTGCACGAAAGTCCGACTGATGGGCATTTCAGCATCACCAAAACGCTACAGAAGGTTCGTGCGCGATTCTATTGGGACAAGTTCAGGACTGATGTGGAATAGTGGTGCGAGAACTGCGACAGCTGTGCCAGCCAAAAAGGACCTCCGAAGCGGACTCGTGCCCGTCTTCAACACGACATCGTTGGTGCACCGTTCAAGAGAATTGCCTTGGACATCCTAGGACATTTACCTAAAACCCACGATGGTAACAAGTACATACTTGCAGTGATGGACTATTTCACCAAGTGGCCAGAAGCATTTCTCGTTCCCGATCAGGAGGCCGAGACGCTAGCATAAGTGTTGGTGCAGAATTGGGCGTCTTGATTCGCAATCCCTATGTTGATATTCCGATCAGGGAATAAATTTTACGTCAGTGGTGTTCGTCGGGATGTGCAAACTTCTGGGAATGGAAAAGACGCGAACTACCCCGCTTCATCCAGAATCCGATGGGATGATGGAGAGATTCAACAGAACCATCCTGAATCACCTCTCGCTGTTCGTACCGAAGTACAAACAATATTGAGACTCGAAGTTATTGCTTTTCTTGCTAGCCTATAGGCGTGCCGTCCAGGATTCACACCGTCACAGATGCTCATGGGACGGGAGCTTCGGTTGCTAAGCGATTTGCTGTTTGGCCACCACCCTTAAACATTACAAGTAGGCGTCAAAATACGTGCTTATTCCGGCTGATCAAGCATCTAGTTGCGGCCTTGCTCATTGCAATAAAAAAAACTCGTGTTCGTCAAAAAATCGCTGTATCTATAAACGTACAATATTAGCCAGCCTTATTATATTCACACAAGGTTAACAAATGTTTAGGCCTTCGAAATAGCTTCAGACATAATTTCTAATAGTACAACACTTTTTTAAGTATACAGGGTGATTCAGAAAAGATGGGAAAAACTTTAATAGGTGATAGTACACACCAATACAAACGATTGTTATCCAAGAATGACTGGTCTAACATGGAACGCGCTTACGCCTTTCGAAACGGCATTCCTGTTGAAATTTATCAAGAGAAAAAGAACACCATGCATGCACCTGGGGAAGAAGAAACCGTATGCAAATCTGCGTCACAGTGAATAAAAGGCGTTGACGCCAGCGCCGTGATGTTATTCCAGCGTACAACCGTTCTAACAGTTGTAACGTACGGGATAATGGCGCACTTAGGTAATACTGAAAAAGCAGACGCTCACCGTACATTCGTGCTGCCTATGTGGTACTTCCGTTTGCAGCTCCGTAAATGAAGTGCATGGCTGCTTTTTCAGTATTACTAAAATGGGACATTATCCCGTACGTTACAACTGTTAGAACGGTTGCACGCTGGAATAACTACACAGGGCTAGCGTCCGCGCCTTTTATTCACTCCGACGCAGATTTGCATATGGTTTTTCTTCTTCCCCAGGTTACATTTAAATGCATGATGTTCTTTTTCTCCTGATAAATTTCAACAGGAATGTCGTTTTAACGTTTGCGGAGCGGCCATTTCGAAACGCGTTAGCGTTTCACGTTAGACCATGCATTCTTTGATGACAATTGTTTGTATTGGTGTGTACTATCACTTCTTCATTTCTCATCTTTTTTTTTTTTCAATCTTTTCTGAATTACCTTGTATTTGTGTATACGCAATTACTCGTTTCTATATCAGAAATTTCCAAAAAAAAAGTCATATTTTTCTTTCTCTCAAACACAATGACCCTAGAATTATAGTGCTTCTACTCATTTTCAAAAATGCTCACTTAAGAATGTCAAAACTTTGAAAAATAACGATAGCATATCGCCGTTTTCTAACATGTAAATTAAATTTTATTTCGAACTACTAAGGTAACCAAAAATACAGAGAAGGCCATTTTCGAAGATAATGAATTTTTTCTTCTTGACAACCAGTCATGTGTGTTTTTATGTTACTTTGGTGACTAGTAATTAGAATATGTTTGAGCAGATAATTACAATAAATTCAAGTGACACAGGAACGATTCCACAGTATATAGGCCTACTGTCCATAAAATATTTCTAGAAATAGTACGATAGAAACTAATGAAACAGGGCATCATTTATGCGCACAAAGTGTTTAGCAAGATTTACAACTACATATACATAGAGACAGTGTGTTTATTTTTTTTATTTCTCAAAAAATAAATTGTATTCAGTTTCATTATTTATTTTATTTCGCTCTTAGTATATGATGATTCATCTGTGAATATTCAACTTCCTGAAATTAACTTGCAACGATGAAACTTTTGACTTACTCTTCAAAATGTTTCTACGGAAATACAATTCAAATCAAGTTTATTTCAGATCAGGGTTCCCCAGGGTATGGGCTACATACTTTCAGGTATAGAACAAGTGGGGTTTGATAATGAGACATCATTCGTTATACACACGTGTGGGGAATGCATCCCGTAATCTGTATGGAAATACCGTAGTCTGTCATCAGATGACGCATCAGCCACAGGATGTTTTACTGCCTAAACAACGGGTACCTGACACGATGTAACTGTCTCTTCAATCATGTTGCAACTACGAAAGTGCTTTTCGACGATTGACAGCATCCGTCTCGCACAAGTGAGTACAAACAGATGGTAATTTCCGCTAGAGCTATGTATTCATGGATGTCCAAAAACGTTGGTCAGTTAGTCGTTCATCAGTATGAAGAGTTTTTTCCGGATAATAATTATTTCGGTTTTCCCAATACAAAGTAAATGTATGAAATATCAAAACCAACCAATACAGCGCAAATTCTTTTCCCGATAAACTGATGCAGTAAAACAGGGATTCTGAAATAAAATTTACCGAATATTCGCCAGCAGTTGACACTCAAAAGACACATCTAATTGTACATTAAAAAATATAGCCTAATATATAAAGTTTGTAACTGCATGCCAAAGGTCTTTTTGTGAAAGAGAAAATCCTTGCACTTTATTTCTTTTCAACAATGAAAAAATTAGTTGAACGAAGATGACAGAGAGAGTGAATTTGAAGCATACACACAGAACATGATCCACATTTGTTTACGATAAACTATTTTTAGTGGGCGAATTTGAGAAAAACCTGTAATTAAAAACTTTAAAATAGTGTAATTTGGATTTATTTAAGATACATTCTTCAAAAATTCTCTTTATTAAAATCTATTGGAAACGCGAAAATGTCTCCATTACTCAGTTTCTAGAAGCTAATAGAAGATTTCGGGCAAAATATCGACGTATACAGTTGTCTTGCATAATGGCACTTTTGAAAGTTAATGAAAAAAAGAATCATTGGCCAACTACTCGTTTGCAGTTTGTTCATAATCATTGTTGAAACCCATTGGCCCTCCCAACTCTAGTAACAGAATTGCTCTTTTGCGAGTGCTACTGTGAATCTTTTTTTTCTCATCGCAGATATTGCTTAACAAAACTAGCGGGGGAAAAAGTCGGAACTTAACTGCTGCTGTCAGTCAAACGACGCTTTCACGCTGCCTATGATTTCAATTTCCAGACAGCTGGATTTCATCTGCGACTCTTTGCTGCTATTAATAAAATGGAGAGGAGAGATGACATAACACAACCTACGCAGAAAGATTATTTCCGCCCCAAATCAAGCATGTGTCGTTTTATGCGTGATTTTCAAAAGTAAAAAAGAACTATTTGTGTGTCGAATTCTGAAACTATCACGCTTAATAGACCGAAAAGGAAAAGTAATAAAATTATGTACGAATTTCGTACATACTATGTTCGTACTACAGAAGCTATCCATTCTTAGAATAAGACAACCATAAGTATTCTTTATGGGCATTGTATAATATTTTATCATGTGTATATATTGTTTGTAATTTGTGTTAATTGCATTTTTAATTGGGTTGCTGTATTTTTGAAACATATGACAACCATATTTTTATGGGCATCTTTTTATCAGCCACCTCGTTGGGCATTTTGCCTGTTGTGCGTTGTATTTGTATTTATAATTTTATTAGTTCTCATTTTCGTACTACGAAAATCATGTCAATCAACTACAGTAAAAATGCAAGAACCACGTGTGAACACGGTTTCCGAATGCGCTTTATGTTTTTTTAGCTTTTAAGCCAAAGCCTTTTAAACACTTCCTCGATCCACTGAATACTAATTTATAATGAAACAAAAAATTAAGAGAAATGTTTTACATAATAAACATGTACATGTGGAAGCAGATATTTATGTATTCCTAAATATCAAATAAAAGCGCCTAAAAAATAAAAAACACGCCGTGAATACGTACGAAAAAAGCAGTTTAGGCACTATATAATTCATAAATTAACATATATATATACGAACAGTGGCGTCAAAGCCGGGGTGTTGTGGGTGCTCGTGGAAAATTTGTGGCATGGGTTCGGAGACCCACAATTGATTAAAAAATCGAAATTTCCTACATAAAGCTCAAGACGAGCACCCACAGGTTTGAAACACTTCCGACTCCCCTGTAATACGAAATATAATTGATGATTGAATTAAATGTTACTTTGAATATATTATTTTTTATAAAAGTTGTTTTTTATTCAAGCTCAAATTCATTTTTTTTTATTAGACCTATGCCGGTCAATCAAAAAAGGGGGAGGGGAGAGAAAGCAAGAAACAAAAAATATAATTTTGACATAAAGCAATTTCTGCAGAATGATTAAAATTAGAGGGAAAAAAATTCGCAGTTTCGGGAATGAAGAATCGTGGAAATATTCAAGCAGCAAAGGCAGGTATCACATTTTTTGTTGTTATCGCATGTGCGCACGTCCAGTGAAGTCACAAACGCAAATACAGTATTATATGTACCCGGGATGAGAAAATCACATAAAAGAATTTCCACATCAAAATCATCTCCGTGTATAACTAGTAAATAGAATATAGAATAATACCAACCGAACAACAAGCGAAAAAACAAAAAAGGTAATCTGAGTGAAACGCTGCTCAACCGTTCAAAAGAACATGCACACGAGAAAATTCTAAAAAGGATGTTTCCCTCGAATACACATTCCCGATCATATATTATGGATGGAAGATGCTATAACGAATCTATAATTCACGTCGCAAGAAATTTTACACGCCTGAGCGATCACCTGAAATCTCTATGACGGCGATTGATTGATCCCCAATAACATAAGCGAAAAGTTTAAGCTGCTATCTCATTGAGTATTAGTATTTCAACACGAATACCGACCCTGATGTTTATCTATTTAGATAAGAGGCTTATTTTAACTAATTCTAAACGAAACACATCACATACATATTTGCAGTAAGAATTGATATTATGAAATTGAGAAGTCTATTAAACCATGTAAATCTATGCAATCCGAGTTTTGATACTGTTTCTGCATACCCCCTCCCCCATGGATTTTTTTTTTCTCGAATCCAACTCAACATTAAATATTTCAACGGATTCTCAATTATAGAACTCTATACTTAATTCACAAATTCATCCAATTTACTTTCCTTTTCACGTTTATGGAATCAAACTGCTAAGAACATTTAATTGTCTCATGTGTGAGTTTGGGAAAAAATTTTTTTTTTTATAACTCATGTGAAGTTCAATGAACTGCGTAACTCAAACATCCTGGCAAAAAGACTACAATGCAAACAGAAAAACGCTATTATCACGATTTCAACTTGATTAACAAAAATGAGGTGGAAGAGAAAAAGTTTTCAAAAATAAGTCATTGCACTACTAATAAAAAATTTCTGCAGTCTATAAAAGAAAAAAAAAGTGCGGCGAACCATGAAATCTAGATAAATCACGTGTGGGTAACACGAGAGCAACCAAAGCATTCACAACATGATATCCATGAATCACGTCTACCATTCCGAATAATCCAACGCAGCCAAAACGGTTTACATATAAAAATTGTAAAACTCTACGACTTTAGAATGGATTTTCAGAAATTCACTACACGAGTTACGGTATGAACGGTTTTTATACGGATTAGGACTTGGTTCTTTACAGAGTGAGATTGTTACATTAAGACGAATTGCTCTAGCTCATCCTGCATCGGCAGGTTCATAGATGGTCATCCTCTAAACACACAATTTTGAATTTAAAGGGCAAAGTTCGGAGCACAAGTGACAAATACAGTAGAAATTCCCTTAACCAGCCCTCAACTAGCCGGATCTTTTCGTTTCCCCATATCGGCCTTCAAAAATTTAGTTCCTTACTGTAGTGTAGATGTTGAAAGATCTCATTATATTACTACAGTATAGTGCAGCGTTTCTCAATCAATGGTCCACAGGCAGAATTTATAATTTAATTCTTACTGAAAGAAAAGTTATTGATATTAATTACAACAATTAAATATCTTCATGAGATTAAACAAAAATTACACTTTAATGCTTGCATCACCGTATCTTATCGAGGAAAATAAATTTTACGATCCTAAACACGGTATATCTCTAATTTTTGCGAAGAGAGCAGCAACAAAATAAAATGTAATTTACGACAAATTTTCTAATTAGAGCTAAAACAGCTGAAAGGCGAGGAATAAAGAGTTACTGCGAATCGCAGTAAACAATGCATTTCACGAAAAAACACTCATCATGAGCAACTTGGTGATCATATTTCGTGATGAAAAATTCGGTAAAGTGGGATCGTAAATACGGCAAAATACGTGACACCGTCAGTTATGACCAAAAACGTTACCACAAGTCAGTAAAATCACCAGCTGTTGTTTATCATTTCCAATCCCACTTTAAACAGCAAAAAAGTCAAGTGTAATGCAGTGTTTCCCAAAGTGGGCGATGGAATGGTCCAGGAGGGCGGTAAAAGCAACTGGTTTAACATAGGTTCCTGTGATTTCGCTTGAGTAGGAGAGCGATGAGAGAGAAAAAATTTCTGAAGCAGGGGCGATGGAACAAAAAGTTTGAAAAACTGTGGTGTAATGCAATTGCAATATTTCTTACGAAGTAAAATACAGGGTACGTAGCTACCAGCACGCACCGCGTTTTAATGGCGAACCGTTGATCCTAGGAAGCATACTTCCAATTAGAAAAAGCATCCAAATAACGTGTAGAGCTCAGATGCATAATTCATGTTGCGAGGGGTTGTGGTTATTTGAAATAAAAAAAATAACTTTTTATAGACACCCTACACTCAAAAAAACTGAGAAAGTTTTTACCCTATCAACTTTTCTCCGTTTTTTGAATTCAAATATCTCAGTGAATATTGCACTTAAAAACGGTGAATTTTTTTGTTGGCATCAGGAGAGACAGTGCAACAACGTTCTAATTGGGTATTTGAGCACAGGGTGTCCGTATAAAAAGTTAATTTTTTTTATTTTAATAACTATACAATCCCTTGCAACATGAATGATGAAGAGTTCTCCACGTTATTTGGATAATTTTTCTTAATTGGAAGTATGCCTCTAGGATCAACGGTTCGCCAGTAAAATGCGCTGTGTGCTGGTAGTTATGCAACCTGTATAACAGCTTCAATATATCACAGTATATGTAATTAATTTTGCACTGGTTTCCTTTGTTAAACAAGACTTTCTTGGAACGAGCCAACCCTTCATCTCACAAGGAAAGGGTCTCAAGGTGACGTCTTCAAAAAAGTTTTAAAAAAATTGCCACTGATTCTACACATTCAGATGTGCACAAAAATATAAAAAAAAATTCGGCGGAATTATTATGAGTCACTCAGAAAAAAAATTTTAATATAAATATTTTTAATGTCAATAGAGGCCAAGAATGAACTTTAAAATCCCACAACCTTAGTCTTAGAGTGACGTCATTCCAACTACATATGATCACATACAGCCAACACCAGCTAAAGCAAATCTGCTTTAGCTGATGTTGGTACAGCACAGGCAAAAAAAGAGAAAAAAACTAGTTCCTAGAAGAGAAAAGCTGGAGGGGGAAAAATAAGAAAAAGAGTAGAGCTAGAACCCGCCAAGAAGCAAGAGAAGAGATGAGCAGCCCCAGTTGAGTCATTTTTATTAACCCTTTTAGCGGCAATCCCGAGATATTTCGTCAAACTTTATCTGCTTTATTTCTGTCACCCCTAGATATTTCGTCTTCTAAAAACACAATGAATCTGTGTTTACAACAAAACATGTTTTCCATTTCCCCCCCCCCCCCTCCAGCCAATCCCCTGCAGTTGGCGGAATCAGCTCTTGTTCAATGTTAGATAAAGAGCGAGAAAAGTAGAGAAAGAAATATACGCTCTCAGTAGTACAAAAAGATTTTTTCCCCAACGAAAAGCATTTCTCTTCCTAGAAAGCCACAACACATGGCAAATGTTTTTGTATCATAGTCAGGGAAATAAAAGCGGTGGGCGGAGTAAATTTCCTTGTTGGGTGGAAGCAGTTACTTGCTCGCAATCGAAAAAAAATCTTTTTAAAATACGTGGCACTTTGGGAAGGTTTCGCAATTTCAAATGTGGCAATTATAATGCGGATGAGGAAACTTTTAAAATCACTTAAAGGGTTAATTTTTTTGCGGATTTATTAATTGCACTCCTTCGCTAATTTTTCGGTTTTTGTGTTTCTGGGGAAGATGAATGTATTTGAAGTTTTCTATAATTTTGGGACTCTTTCCTTGTCAGTCAGGACGTTACTACTCAGAAGCATAAGCAGGAGGGGGCAGAGGACTCGAGCTTCCCCCTTCCATTAAGCCGACCAAAAATTATTTTCAAATATTTTCGTGAAAAAATTGAAATATCGAAAGAAAATACCTTTAATATGTCATTTTAATCAGTTTTTGTTAATTTAAATGCTTTTGGAGGTTGATAACTCAAAATTTCTCGGGAAGAAATTCTTTGCGACTTTACTCAAGTCGATCCTGCGTAGGCCCCTGGTTCTACTGCATATAGCTTTTAAGAGTTCTTAGCTGTTTTCTTCATCTGTATACATCCATATTTTTCAAACCAACTGTATACAACTTTCTATTGCCTTTCTAAAGTTCATCTAAAACATCCATAGGCGTACGCAGAATTTTCTCAAAGGGGGAGGTTTACGTTTTTTCCTGCAAAATAACACTATAATCTCGGCTTGACGGGGGGTTAGAACCCAAAGTTTCTCCTTTGCGTACGCCAATAAAAACATCTATTATATAAAACAGTCGATCCCGCATGTAACGTTTTTCAAGAAACCGTAACTAAAAATGTTACAAGCGGGAAAACGTTTCAAGCCGGAAAGAATTAATTAATAAGACATAGTTTTACACTGATGACCATAGGTTTATTTTTTTCGTTTTTAATTTATTAATAAACATTATTGTACATATACAGATTTAAAAATTAAAAAACACAGAATAGAATGATAAGTAATATGTGTCTATATGAGTATACGAGGGGAAATGTGTCTACGTTTTACGGACAATTTTTGTTAATAGTCCATTTCAAGTGTAGAATCATTTTAAAATCGGATGATTCTTTCTTAATCACACTGCATACGAAAATCAAGGGCCATACACTTCGCTACACTTCCATCTTGCACAAGGGACACTAAGTTCATAAAAAAAACAAAGTAAGTATTTATATGATATCAAAAAAAATTGAATATATCTTTGGAAATAAATATCGATCGATTAAAATCGGAAAAAGCGTTCTGGAAAGTGCTTTCGGAACAGCGCTTCTATTGGCAAAATATCGGAATGTCCCGGAAAACCGGGATATATGGTCAGCTCATGTAGGGGTAGCCGATAATTGTTTTTGGTCAAAAGGGGGTTGTGCGTCAAAAACTTTGCGCACCACTGGTCTATAACACCACTATGAAAGGATTCATTTTTTTGGAATCGATCTAATGCGACAAATTGAATATATACCACAAAGAAAAAAAAAGTAACCTCTTCTAACTTTTTCTAGTTCTTATCTGTTAGTCTCCCTATTCAGAGACATAACTTGATCAACCTTGTATTTGAACAGTGGTAAGGGCACTTATGCTCTGCATACTATTGTTGGACAGTGAGGGAACGAGAAAAAAAACCGTTCAAATAAATCTTTGTGTCCAATCCTTGGAAAAAAACACGTACTTTCCAGTCGATTCTATGTGCGGAAAAATAATTATTCCAAATAGCCATAAAAGAAAAGCCCTACCTTTCGTTTTCACGCAATGGTTAATTGCTAGCACACACACACACACATTCACCAGTGACGTTTCTTTACATGAAAAAAAGGTGAAAAAGGACGCTGATTTCAAGGGAGGAAAAAGCCCGATGTGAATTTTTCTAACGTTGTGAGTGGAACTAGCAAAAAATTTAAACGTTGTATCTAGGAAAAGTTAACATTGTCAAAATAGGAAAAAATTAAATTCACGAAAATTAGTCACACTAAGCGGGATCGACTGTAATTTTATTTAGTTATCTTTATGACTGTAAGGTAAATTAACCCTTATTTATACACTTATTTTTGATACGTACAATTTTCTAATACAGTACATCTATCGGCATAACATTCACAAATAATTTCACATAATTTTTTGAGATAAAAATAAGACATTACAAAATAAATTGACATTTAATTCTAAAAAAAAAATTGCACTATTCAATATAAAATAGGGAATTAAAAAATTTATATTGAATAAGAAATGCTGATTTAACATAAAAAATAAAACAAGGTTCTTTTATATATCATTCCTTTGAATTCCTCCTTTAAATTCCGTCAAAAAAATCTTTAAAACTTCTTTAACGTTTTGTTATTCTCTATGATGGATGGTAAAAGATTTCGCACAAAATTTCAATGTTATCTCCAGTGTATGTATAAAGCAGTAGATTTCAATAATACAAAGTTTTTACAGATGTTTCTAGCAGCCTTATATCCAAATGATTACAATACTGATGGTTCAACAGGTCTGGCTATCAATCATGGGCAGAGAGATATGGGAAGGGACCAACTGATCTTGAACGTATATGCAAGTATGAATTGAAATCATCATTATGCTCCCAGCTTTTCAAGTCTATCTCAGCTTATGCTATCAGTCCTGGTTCAGACATAGGTCTATGTGTGTATGAGTCCAGCTATTCAGAATCTACTTCAAACTAAGTATTTTAGTCTATTACCACACATAAAATGAAATGATGTAGAAGCATATTTTATGCTTTATAGAAGTCATCCAAATAAGGTTGACCAACAACACTTGATTCAGATTTTAGAAACGTTTCAGCAAGGATTAAATAAACCAAGCACTTTGAAAGGTTTTGACGAATGTTTTTCAAATTTTTCTAATACAACAGAAATAAATCTGTTGTAAACAGTGACATTGATGCAGTCGTTGTTTAAACACCACAGTATTTTGTAGCATGGGGTCGAGTAACTGGAGAATTAATCCAGAACTTGAAATTTTCCACACAATGCTCAAGCCGAACACCCTCATGCCCAGAACACTAGTGACACCCCTCATAATAAACAACAATGGAATTAATCTATTTATTCATCTAAATATAATTTCTTGCATGCAAAAGCCAACTCAACGAGATATATAATTTGAAACTGCTTTTAGATTGATACACTGATTATACTCAAAAATGATTTCTACTGCTACTGATTTCTACTCAAAATTCTCTCTCTCCAAATTTATTGAAAGAAAGGTTATGCAGCATGAGATTCAGGTGTTTGAGACCTAAATCTCATGCTGCACAAACTTATTTAAATTTAACGTCAAGATATAGTCGAACCCACTTAATACACAAATTTTGTAAATTAAATACCGTATATACTTAAGCGTATTGTGAAGCGTGAAGTTTTTTTTTTTACAAAAATGTTTTCCTATATTGGGGGGTCACACACACAGCCTATACACGAGTATATACCGTACTTGTCCCAAGGGATGCTTATTGAAAAATTGTAGCAATATCTGATGAGTGCTTATAAAGTTTAGACATCTCAATATTTTTAGGGCTTGACAAATCAAAAAACAATTTAGGTGTCCAGTCGAACTTCTTAGGAGCCAAGCATTGCTTTTGCTTAAGAAAAATGGTCTTAAATAATGTTTCTAACCTTTTCTGGGACTTATGACCCCTTCCGATATTGAAAGATACACTGTCATTAAATCAGAATATTATTTGCACTTATATTTATTACAGTGTTTCTCAACCTTTCTGAACCCAGAGACCAGTAAAATGTCTGAAACAATTTGATAGACTATTTGTGTTCCGTATTAAGGGACATTCCTGTATTTTTGGTGGGGGCCCGACTTTTTTTTTTTTATACATTTGTCTTGTTTGTTCAATGGCACTTATTTGAATTTGTAATAAAATTGTGAATAAACAGCATTTTTATAACTTTAAAAACTATATTATGATATAAATTAGCTATAAATATAAATATTCATCTCACATATTTGTCAGGTTCCAAGTTTTTTGGCAATTTTAACAATTGATGATTTTTCTAATTTATGGCAACGTTTTCAGTTTCAGACAGTTGGCAATGTCTCATATTTTACCATAATCGAGATCCCGGTATCCCATATTTTCCCTCAATTAAATATGATCACCAAGTCACTTGAAAGTTTTTTCTTGAAATATGGTTTTGTTTACTGCAATTTGCAGCATTCATTTATTTTTCCCTATCCTTCATCAATTTCAGCATTAATTAGCAAATTTGTCATAAATAGCATTTTTATTTGACACAATTAGTGATATCCCATCCTGCGTTAGTGATATCCTATCCCGTATTTTGGACTACATTTTTCAGCATTTTCCTCTATGCAGTATTAAGGTATACCATAAGTAAGGTAAACCATAGTATGAAGGTATAATTTTCATTTGAACCCACTGGATATTACTAATACCAATAACAAAAAATGAAAAAATTTTCATTCAGTTAGAAATAATTTATAAATTATGTCTGCTGACCACACATGCCATCGTCGTGGACCATAGGTTGAGAAACACTGACTTATTATATTATTTGTCGTATATTATTTATTCTTAGACTCAGACTAAAGTTTGGCAATCGCAATCAAAAGATTTCAGTCACCATTACAGATTTTATAGTCGTCATAGCAATCTGGCATCACAGATTTGTCAATATGTACAATGACAGGACCATTGGCAAATCAAAAAAGAAATTGGGAGTCAGCCAAACTTTCCAGGAACCAAACATTTGTTTTTTCGAGAACGGCCAAAATAATTTTTTATGCTTACCCAGGACTTTGTGATCTTCTCCCATGTTGATGAAAATGGTTACAGACATTCAGAAAATTTTACATTGCCCTCAGGCTTTAATTTAGTGATCAATATTGAAAATTTCAAGAGTCAATGCAGATTTTTTACTCAAAATGACAGCTTCGAACCTGGGATTTGTCCATATCTGCACTATGATAGTGTACAGGGATGTCTGAAGTGCTTTGAGCTTTATGCAGGAAATTTTTATTTCTAAATTGATTCTGAGGATGCTTGGACTCATGCCGCAGATTACCATTGGTGCTCCAGCAACCACACCACTCGTGGCTTTGACATTATAGACAGGTAATGTACATAGTTAAACAATACAGCCTGCATACCTTGCTTGACAGTGTATATTTTCAAGGTTGTATTAATGTTCAAAGTGTGTTTGGAAATTGATATTAAAAATTATTGAAAATTTGAGTTATAAGTTAGAATTTTTGTTTATATATTACATTTAAATGATATACAATACCTAGTGGGATACTACTACAGTACAACTTCTCGATAGCAAACACCCATGTGACTAATTTTTTGCATGCTAATGGAGAGTGTCTTACTATATAGCGAAACAGTCGAACCCATCTCAAAACTGACGCGAAAGAAAGTTTTTGAGTAAGAAAGGTAAAACATACGCAAAATAGCAAAAACTTTAAAAGAAAATTAAAATACTATGTTTTATTTAATGGCAATGAAATTACAAAACACAAATCAATTACACTAGGCCTATATGCGAATATACAAAAATACGTGTGTTTGGATTTTTCTTCAAATTTTATTAAAATTTCTCAATTAAAATAAACCATAAGCTTTGATTGATGCATATTTTTTGCTCTGTGAGCCTTCACACTGCCATCTATTCTAGCAAAAGCAGTGAATAATTTTTGTTCAATCTTCTCAATTTGCTGAAGAAAAATGATGCAGTATTTTTAGGGCATGCATTTCAGCATTCTTTACTGTAACTTTTTCTAATTCCTCTGGATGATCTTCTGTGTTTGCGTTCGTATGTTTATGAGCATAAGTGCATACAGACAGGGCCAGAACTAGAGGGAAAAATTTAGGGGGCAACAAGTGTTAGGTGAACACATAGAACACTTAGAGAGAAACGATGTCACTCTCCCCTCAGCTCTTACGATGTTAGCCCCCAGATGGCGACATACTATATGTCGCCATCTGGGGGATAACATCGTAAGAGCTATTAGCTGAGCTAATACTCTTACTTATGGCTGTCCATGTGCAGTCCCGTTCAGCATTCATACATATGCTTTAAAGAAAGAAAATATCTGTCCTCTGTAGTTCAGTGGTTAGAACACTCGCCCGGACAGTGAGAGATTGGTGGTTCGATTCCCCACAGAGGAATGTGAATTTTCTTTCCGAACTACATCTCGGTCTCCGCTTGGTTATCCAGGCTTTCGTACATAGAACACTGTTATAAAATTATTGAATTTCGAATCATGGGGACGGAAAAATCATGTTCACCCAGGCAGCCAGATAATACAAAAATCCTAGTTACGGCCCTGCATACAGGCTCTTCGAATGAAATGCTGGAGCGATAGTCAATCTCCCACCTGACACTAATACATTTTGTTAGTGAACCTGCTCCCCCGTGTCTATGCTCAACTAAATCAGAGTTTCCCAAAAACATTTTCAATCGCTTTTTTTCAAATTTTTTTTTCTCCCATCACCCCAATACAATCTAGCCCTATGTTATAGCCATAGTTTCTACAGCCTCCAACTCCCCCCCCCCCCCCCACCATGGACCATACCAATCGAATGGTCCGGGGGACAATATCTGCCCCTTTACTTTTAACTATATTACTTACTTGACACCATGGTTTAGCCTTCAAGCTAGTTTTTTTTAATACTTTGAGACAGGGCGGTGAAATTATTTGATTTAGTACAGTAACTGCTAGGATTTTTTTTCTTCGAAATATGAAGTTTTGAAATAGAGAGAAGATATTATACTATACATTTTGAAGCCCTGTTCCAAAGACTTCAAAAGTGTCCGTTAAAGGGGGAGTGTCAGTTACGGGAGGGTTCACTACAACTTTTTGAGATATCAAGTTATAGAAAATTAGACCAGGGCTAGACAAATTGTAAGAAAAATTAAATGCCAGCAAATTTCTTAGGAGCCACGAATGATTTTAATCTAAAAATAAAATTGTCCCAAATAATGTTTTCAACTTTTCTGGGACTTTATATCCTTTTCCCATGTTAAAAGACACATCGTCATGAAATCAGAAAATGTTGTGTTATTCATGGACTCTAATTTAACAATCACATACAGAAAATTTTAGGCACCAATAACCTTTATATTTGTCACGTCAACCTGGCGCCTGCGATTTGTCAAGCCGTGGATTAGACTGCATAAATAATTCATACAAATGATGCAGAATTATAACAACTTCATCACATAGCCCAAAAAAATAATTATAATTCTTATAATTACCTTTTTGGGGTTCATTTTCGCAGCTCGTTTTTACAAACTCTCTCTCTTATAGGTGGAGATATACTTGGTATATACTTGGAAGTCTGGGGGAGCACGGTCATTATTGCTGGGGGGCATGATGATGTCAATATATACAATATATCAGTCGAATCCCCCTTTGGTGCTGGGCTCCCCCAGCCCATATCTCTGCCCATGCTCTCTCTTTCATACCAAGTTTAACAATTAGTTTGTGAATTTCGAAGCTCATAAATAGGAAAGGCGTTAGAAGACATGGCATGCTGTCCGGTACCAGAGAATAAAAATATTTGTAAAAATGCATCAGTTCTTTAAAATCAAACAGCGTCTATGCTGACTTTTGTCCACAGAAAATTAAAAGCATAAATACCTAAAAATATTTCAGATCAAAAATTTATTTTTCTTTTACAAAAGATCAAATTTTTTTCAACTGACTATATGGTAATAATAAAAATATGAGTTAAGATTTATAAGCATAACCTGTAATAGCTTTGTTGTTGCTAATATCTAGATAGCTTCATAAACAGGCTTGACTTCAGACATTGGCTATGACATACATGAATATATATGAGAAGCTTCCTTTAAATTAAAAAAGTACTCTAACTAATCTTTTTGTATGCAGTCGAATCCCGTTATAACAAACTCTAAGAGACCAGAGAAATCACTTCGTTATAAAGGAATATTGCAGGTTTTTACATTATTTCTATATAAACTTATCTGGGGGATTAGAAAAGTATTTGTTAAAACAAGATTTTTTTTCTGCTATAACAGTATTCGACTGTATAACATGGCTGGGTACCAAAACAGTTTTTTTAGGAGTCGCTTTTCCTTTTGAGAAAAATTAATCCAAAATAATTCTTTTTATACTTATAAAGGAGATAGTGATTCCTTGCCATGTTGGTAGATATGTCAAAAATGTATGCTGTCTTGTCCTCAGACTAATTTAATAATCACACACAAGAAACTTTAGGCACCAACACCATATTTTTTAATCGCCTTGGCAACCCGGCACCTGGAATTTTGCCCCCACAGCAGAATGTTTTTCATTGTTTTGTAACGAGTCCTCAGCTGACTAAAAGTAAATATTCCCATAATAGCGTGTTTTTTTCTACACATTTATTAAAATTATTCATGATATTGTTCTGCGATGTATGTTGCAGTTTTTGGCATGTTTTCTTTGGTGGGTCACGCCCTGTATATAAAATTTTCTCTTCTTGGTTAATAATGGAGTTTAATGGTAGAATGGCATTTAAATGGTACAATCTGAGTTCAAATCAGGGCTTAACAAACTGAAAAAATATTTAGGTGCTAGCAAAATTTCTCACTTGCCAAGCATGATTTTTTTCAAGTAAAATGGCCCTACATAATAATTTTTCGACTTCTCCAGGACTTAATAACTTCTTCCCATGTTAAAAGACGTACTGTAATGGAATCAGAAAATTTTGTGCCATCCTTAGGCAATTTATCTAACCACAAATAAAAAATTTTAGGCACAAATACAGATTTTCTAGTCTTCATACGTCAACCTGGGATTTGTCAAGATCTGGTTTAGATCTATATGGGTTTCATCATTTTTTTCCCTTCACACGTGATAGAAAGTTAGGTAATTTGCCTGATACAAGATAAAGGGTCCATTTTAAAATTGTTCAGCAATAGACAGCCTATAAAGCAATCTGAATAATATCCTTACCACTTCTCGCTACTCGTATCCTTACAGGATTGCCACTCTTTGCGCAATGATTCAACCATGCTACGACATCTCGCTGAGTAAATCCAGCAACTTTTTGACCCTGAATTTCCAATATAACATCTCCGTTTTCAAGATGACCATTCGAATACGTGATGTCTTTTTGCACCAGATCTTCAAAATAAGCGAATTCACCTTTGTCCGAACCACCACTCACAGCTAAGTTTAAAGTGCCCTTCGGTCCAATACATACGGAACACTCATGGGTATTTTCCGACCAATGTGTTTTAGTAGGTTCATAATACGGAGGATCTTTTTCTATTTTACTTGGCAGAGGAGCCGGTTTTTTCAAGGAAGATTTCGACATTATTTTGGAACAATAAAAGCTAAAATCATGGTCCTCAACTCGATAAAATTGATGGAAGCATCAGTTTATTGAAGCAGCAACAAATCACGTTCATTCACATGATAGACGATACGGAAATATTTTTCTCTTGTTGCGGCTGTCAAATGATACAGTAGATTTTGTACAGAATCCAAGAGAAGCGAATTGTGTATCAAGTGTTCACGTCATCAAAACTTCTCAACTGCGAAAATTCAAAACACCCCGACTGTTGTTTAGCACAAGTGTCAACCGATGAAAAGAACAGGTGGGCGCATGCGTACAAATCAATTCTGCCCCCTAAACGTAAGATAGGTGAACGACCTGATCTTCACAAGAAAATCAGTTTTCAATTTTATATTTCATTTAAAACCGAACTACTAATTTAAAAAAAATATTTTTCCCTCTCTTATTAAAAATTAAATCTTCACTTATTCAGTTCATATTTTTTAATAAATTTGAAAGTTTTTAATACACACACTGTGACCATGTGACCAGTATTTTACGGGACTTTATTTACAGCCAACCCTCGGTTTACGAACTTTATTCGTTTCTGAAGTCTGTTCGTAAACTGAATTGTTCGCAAACCGAAATTATTTTTCCTGTAGGATTCGAGGTAAATTGGAATAATTCGGTACTGGGCCCCCGAAGATTTCTAGTATCGATTTTAACAACACTGGTTTACACTCAATATATAGTGCAGTGTTCCTCAACCTTTTTTTAGCCCACATGGCCCCCTTTGGACAATACAGTTAACCCTCGGTTTACGAACTCAATTCGTTCCTGAAGTCTGGTCATAAACTGAATTTTTGGGAGAAACTGAAATATTTCTGCCCATAAAAATCAATGCATAACGTTAAAGCAATCGAAAATCATTAAACTAACACTGAAAAAATTACTATAGGTATGAAATAGATCAGTGATTCCCAACGTGGGAGATGGAATGTTCCAGGGGGGCGGTAGAAGCTACGGGTATAGCATAGGATTCTATGGATTAGATTGCGTTGGGGGGAAAAAACTTTCTGGAGAAGGGGGCGATATGTGTGTGTGTGTGTGTGTGACAAAAAGGTTGGGAAACTATGAAATAGATGAAATTAAAATTATGACAGTGCTATGCTTGTTGTCCTCTATAATCTTGATTACGAAGACCTCGAAATCTCTGCCAGCAAAATTCATGGTTCTGCTGGCAAGCTTTGTCAATAAGAACTATTACAATGTAGCGTATGAAAATTTTTTTAGAATTCTTTGAGTGTTAGTTTATTATATACCACATATTATTGTAAAATGCAACTTTAAAAAATTCTTTGGTGTAGAGCTTCCTAAACTTTAAAATGACCTGTTGATTCATGGAAGGGAGAACAGAAGTCATATTTGGGGAGGGAGAAGGGGGGGGGGGCGTAAGAGCTTCACTCTGATTAAATTTAATTATTTAATCAACTCTTTTGTAAAATAAAAAAGATCGACATGCGGTCACAGACATCTAAAATATGCTTTTTGAGGATTTAGTTCATTCTGCATGTTTGTAAGGCTTACTTTTCACCAGTTTCTGTAGTCGCAAACCAAGACTATAGTTCGTAAACCGAGGGTTCGCTATTTTCTTCTCGTGACCTCCTTATCTTATTCAGGGCCCTCTACCCTCATCGAAACATTTTCCACTTATTAAATTGAATTTAATCAAAACCGAATTTGTGGTGAACCAAAATTTTATAAATAAGATCGATTCCTGGAATCCTGGGCCAGGCCAACACCAGCAATAGGAGACCTATAGCTCTACTATGGCTGGTGCTGGCCAGGCACGGATCCGGAAAGTGAGTGATCAACCCTCCCGAAAGCCAAATTAAATGTGAAAAATAGATGTGCGTAATATATTGGACGATCCAACGGACCTCCAATCAACCCCACTCACGCATCACCATGCGTCCGCACCTACTCTGGGCAAGAGTTCAGTAAGCTTCCTTCTTGTGGGGGTTTTATGTATGACTGTCTCAACATCATGGGTCCCTGGACAAAGTGAGGTTCTGGGGACCCATAACTAGATGGAGAAGTACCAAATCTCATATATCAAGTGGTCCCCCCCCCCTCCCGAATCATTCCAACTTGGGCCTGTGGGTTAAGATGACCCTAGTTCTATGCAGGGCCGCAACTATATGCTTGGTCACCCAGGGCAATCGCGCATTTTGACGTCCCCCTTGTAATGTTGAAGGAGAGGTTTCAGAATGAAATTTGCGCCCCCTCGGGTCTAGCGCCTGGGGCACGAGACCCGCCTGCGCCCCCGGTTCTATGGACAGTTCTACTGGATTCTGAAAAAGTAACATTTTCTCCCAACCACATTTCTACTTGAAAGCTCTAATTTTCCACAGCTCTCCATGCCTCCCGTTTCACCTGATTTTCCCAAGTGGCCCCCTTAGATCATCCCAGGATAGGAAGGGGTCCATATGGCCTCAGGTTGAAAACCACTGATCTAGAATCATCGTACTGACACTGAAAACACTCCCCGAAGAGAAACAATTTCAACCTTATGGATAACAGGTTTTATTATTTTACACCAGGGCCAGACCTATGTCGTCTCATCAATTTCATGTAAGTGTTAAAGCTCTCGAAATTCGGCCAGCAAAGCAATCTGGCCCTAATGCCTTCCAAACCGAATCCATGATTCTGTAAATAATTTGCTGCCAAGCTTTCTCAATTTGCACTATGAGCAATGTAAGACATTAAAATGTTTCCAGAAATCAGTGGGTGTTGATTCTATATCAGACATTATTACAAAACGTCTCTTATGTAAACAGGACTTGACAAATTTGAAAAAAATCTAGGCGCCAACCGAATATTTTTTGGGAACCCTGTGCATTTTTTTTCCAGCGCTAGTCACACAAAGAAAATTTTAGGAGCCAATACCAATTTTTTAATTGCTTGGGATCTGTCAAGCCCTGATGTAAACCTTCTCAGAGTTTGAAATGAGAAAGACTAATTTTTCATGTTCACTGTAAAGCCATGAACATGACAGAGCAGGTTTTTTGCACCACGTGGACCGAACCGAGAGCATTTGGCGTTGGCAGAACGTGTAAAGGCTGAAACACACTAAAGCTGTTTTCAATAACGTGACGTGATTTCACATCATGTCAAAGACGACGTAAATTCTGATTCATGGAAATTGTGATGTGGAAATTTCACGCCACACAGAATTTCCACGAATCAGAATTCACAACGTCTCTGACGTGACGTGTGTTTCGGCCGTTAGTCTATCACGCCACGCGTTTGTTTTCTCCCTAGCGTAACATCAGCTGTTCTGTTCTCTACATATCCGCATTTTTCATAACAAAAATGCAGAGAAGATCGGCGTACGACACATTTGACTCCTCCAGAACCAGTCGGGCAATCAAGTCCGACGTCAAGCGCTGGCGTGAGGTGCTTTGCGCTCTGCAGGGAAACAGTCATATTGCTTGGCTGGTGGACGAAGTGTCGCGCTGGGCGACTCACGTTGTACGAGGCGAAAAAAACCTGCTCCTAGGAAAACAAGGATGAAGACGGGTTTTCCTAAGAGCAGATTTTCTGCGCCGTGTAAAGCGTGAAAACGTCGATTGGTTTTTTCAACCAATCTCCTCCCTCACGCAGTATACGGCATGAAAAACCTGGCTTTAGAGTGCAAACATAGTGGCGACTGATTTCCGATTCCGCAAGTCGGCACCGTTACGGCATGGCCGCCACATCCTAGAGCGGGGCGCCTAGGCTGGGATCTTTTGCGGGCCCTCCGGTCAGACTTTTCACGGGCCCCTTCTATAGCTAATTTATAGCGTGAAAAAGCAAAAAATGATGAGAACTGGCTAGAGCCCTGTCAGCCCCCCCCCCCTTTGTGGGGGCCATGCGTTACGGATTGGTTAAACTGAAATTCAGGTTTTTTTTTTAACCAATCCGAACCAGCTGTATGTCACCATGTTCGTACCTTTAGTCGTGGATTCAGATGATTTCACAAATTCCAATTTGCAGGCGACAATCGGTTTACAAACGTAATTCGTTGCTGGAGTTCGTTTACAAATACAACGCCACAACAGGCAAAATGCCCAACGAGGTGGCTGAGAAAAAGAGGCCCATAAAAAAATATGGATGTCATATATTTCAAAACTATAGCAACGCAATTAAAAATGCAATTAACAAAAATTGTAAACAATATATACACATGATAAAATATTATACAATGCCCATAAAGAATACTTATGGTTGTCTTATTCTAAGTATGGATAGCTTCTCGATTTACCCCAACATGTTTATCGTATTTCTTTTTTAAACTTGTCAATTGTGTTACAATTTACTATCTCCGGGGTAAGCTATTTCATTTATTAACAACGCTATTAGAGAAAAATTCCCTGCGACACCATAGCCTTGCATTGTCCCTCACCAATCGATACGGGTGTCCCCTTGTAAAAGCAGTCGATTGGCGGTGTACTAAAAGTTGATGGTCCATCCTATCCATCCCATTGAAAATTTTGTACACCGATCATATCTCCTCGAACCGAAACAATTTCTTCCATAGGAAAAATGTATCCTGTTCTCCCGGGATTTCTGGGGTGATTTTTCACAACAGCTCTATGCATAAAGGCGCGTATACACTAGCGAGCCAATCTTGCAACGCATGACCCCCTGCAGCGGTTCTAACCGATCCCAGGTGGGTCAACAGCTCAAGAATCGTTCACAACACCGTACAAATTACTGAACAACCATTGCGAATGCTTTCATTGCATGATCCGCGCGCTAGTGTATACGCGCCTTAATGTAAAATGAATCGGAATCACTAAACTAACACTGATAAAAAAACCCATAAATATGAAAGAAAATTAAAACGATGGAAGGTCCGTGTCTGGTTTCATTAATATCTGTAACCTCAGTGACCCTCAAAAGTTCGAATTATTCAAAATTTGAATTAAAAAAGTTCTATATTTTGTTCACTTTGACAACAGAGCATATATCACGCTAACCAGTTTGTTAACAACTTCAACATTTTCATTCTGCACAATCACTAATTTTGAAAAAGAAAAAAAATACCTATTCAATCTTTAACAAGAGATGTAAAAGAATCTCAGAATTGCAACAATACTCTAAGGATACTTTCAAGTTTAATAATACTCGATATTAGCCACAGATATTAAGATATTATCCTTGGGTTTTAAGTAATTCAAGAAATTATACTGATTCATTACGAAATGTTTCCATTATAGCGATGACGAGTATTGTGTATAAAAAAGAACATATACAGTACTAGGCCGTAGGTGAATCAGCAGTGATGCTACAATAATGACCTGGCCATTAAGAAACCAGCCCCGAAAGGGGGGTTCCTCAGACCATTCTATCCGCTGATGGTGTTGAAATCCAAGATGGATGGCTTTATTGATACATTAGTTATATTTGAGATGTATACATCTTAAAGCAAAAAAAACTTTAAATACAAATGCCACAGCAGACAAAATACCCAACGAGATGGCTGAAAAAAGATGTCCATAAAAATATGGTTGGCAAATAGATATCTAAACTATATTAAAAACACAGCAACCCAATAACAGCAATAAAAAAATCAATATATATAATTATGATAAAATATAAATATACATACTGCCATAAAAAATTATGGGTTTCATCTAAATATGGATAGCTTCTCGATTTATCCCAACATATTAACCGTATTTCTTTGCAAACGTGTCAATCATGTTAAAATTCATGACCCTTGTGGGAAGGTAAGCTATTCCATTTATTCACAATCCATTGGAGAAAAACTTCCTGTAACACCACAAACTAGAATTGTCCCTAACCAATTGATACTGGTGTCCCCCCTGTCGAACCAGTTGATTGAAGATGTATTTATGGTCCATTTTACCCCATCCCGTTGAAAAATTTACACTTCACAATCATATCCCCCACCGACACCTACGCTCTTTCAATCTTTCAATGTAAAAATTTAAAAAAAATCAAATCAAGTCTTCATAACTTAAGCGCAGCGTGCCATTAAGAGCATTGGCTGTTCTCTGCATCCCCTCGAAAAAGTCTGTTCCTTTGTTAGCATGGCCTCCAAAATCTTACGACAAACTAATCCAGGATAAACTAAGCCCCCAAAAAAGTGAAAGGATCAGTTTGGGAGAACATGGAGACGTTTTCGAGAATGAAACCCAGCATTCTGTATACCTTTTTAACCGCTGCTGAACATGTTCAGAAAACCCAAGCCGCTCGTCAAAGAGGATTCCCAAATTGGTGATCCTAGTTGCATCCAGAATGTGAGACACACACACACCACCGTTCAACTCATAAGTGAAATGTGGGTTGTTCGAACCAAAATGAGCGACCATTGCACTTGTCAATGCTAAAGGTCATGCTCCAATCGTTAGTCCATGCTGCAATCATGTTCAAGTTCGTCTGGAACCTGCCCCTTTCACTTTGATTCCAGACTACGCCATAAGCTTCACATCACCTGCGAATTTACACACAAATCCATTGATATCCTGATTGAGCTTATCAATAAAAAGTGGAAAAGGAATGGGACCAAGGACACTTCATTCAGGGACCCCACTTTTAACGCCTGTTCAATCAGAAAATTACCAGTTCATGGATAACCAACACTGAGCTATCTCTCGCAACCACGATTTTATCCACTTCAACAAGTAGCCCTAGCCTACAATCCTTATCTCATGTAAACGCTTCAAGAGTTTACCATATTGGAGCAGATCGAATGCCTTCAGGACAGATTGGTTGCACATGACTTCAACCCATGCTGGTTTTCCGATATCACATTTTCATCTATTGACTTCACTGATTGCCTTTTGAAAAAAAAAATTTAGCTCCATTTCCTTTATAAATGAAACAAGTATGATTTTCCGTGTTAAATATTAGTTTTTCTCGCCATATGCAGAAATATTTACAAAGGCTCCCTTGGGTCACTCTTAGACTGGGATTATGGTATAAAAGTCCTTTTATAAAACTTGAAAAATGCAACTAGTAAGGTCACCTGTCACATTTTCTAGAATGTAACGAAAAATCCATCTAATAAGGTTATTAAAGTTTTATAAAAGGATTTTAACAAACTTTTATAGTGTAATTCCGGCTTTTTAGAGTTTTTGAAAACTTTTTCCCTTTTCCCCTTCCCATAGGCCCCCCAACCAAGCCTGAAGTTACTACTACCCCCAAATAGTCCTATATCGTCTATTTTGGTGAACACTGCATTAATATTTGAATACATATTGAAAAAAAAATTACTGAAAAATCACTGAAATAACATTTTTGGTAAATGCAAGAATTTTTTTCTCTGGTTAGCTTGGAGAATCTGCCATACCTCACCGAAGCTGTGCATCAATATATTAGTTACGATACAGGGTGAGCAAAAAGTCTGTAAAAACTTTAAAAATTCATAAAAATCGGAAAAATAACCGAAATAAAAAACGGTTTGCAGGGTTAGCATCGCTAGGTCACAGGAATTTTTTTAAGACAGGAAAAAAACTAAAAACATCTGATAGGTGGCGCTAGTACGAGAGACTTCGGTGGGAATATGCAAATGTGATGGTTATAAGAACTTGCTCTCCTAATCCACAACCAGTTCACCCATTGTAAACTATGCAGACCTGCTGCACTGCCGTTGCTGGATTTGACACTTGCCTGCTATGTTATTCCCTGTAGTGGTGATCATGTGAAGATTAAACATACTGCTGTATTAAACAATTTGGAGGCATTCTGTTCGTTATTTGCATATCTTTTCTTTGACTTGTGTACGTCAGCGTCACCTATCGGCTATTTTTTGTCAAAAAATTTCCAGCAACCTAGGGATGCCAACAGTTTTTTATTTCGGTTATTTTTCTGGTTTTTATGAAGTTTTAAAGTTTCTGACTTTTTGCCCACCCTATACTTTTGTCGACATAGAAACGAGTGATGCAGTTCCCGTGTAGCCTCTTTCACTGCAAACTCCACTACGAACAGACTGTAGTCCTCAAGTGGATGGAGTCTCAGTAGCTGGGAGCAGGATTTTCCATGTAAAAGCAAGACTGATAAATTCTCAATCGCTAATCAATGAAAATTGAAGAGTGGATCCCTTTATCTATACTGAGCAGGGTTGGTAAAAAAACTGTTTTTTTTGTTTTAAATAGTATTAACATTAAAAACAATAAAATTTCTGAAAAATAATTTAAACTTCTAACAATTAAAATAAATGTTTATTAATGTAATTAACACTATTCCCATATTAATTAATAATTATTTCTTGCATTTCAACAAAAACCAACTTTTGCAATTTAATTATTTTTTGCTTAACTCAATAGATTACTGGGTGTTTGAAAATTCTTTTAATGTTGTTATTAATCATATAATATAAAGATGTTTTCTCCAGTTACTTTCAGTATGCTTAATTAGGAAGCTAGTTTGCAAAAACTATAATAAAAATTAGGTGAATATAATGTATTTAATGAAGCATAAATAATGCAGATTAATTAGCGATGATTTACGATATACAGAGTGATTATAACTAAGGTTCTGATTTCAAAACACTGTAAAAAAAAGAACGATTGTCAGAATGACTTGAAAATTGACATGAATATTCCTGAAGAAATGGAATTTTATTAAGGGGAAAAAATATTTAAAAATGTAAAATTAATGACATCCAACACATGGGAAATTTGCTCACAGAATGGAAACAATAGGCAGTCATGGCAAAATAACTTAATCACTGCATTACACGATTACATAATTCATGAAAACATCACAAAAAAGTGAAGTAATCAAACAAATAACTATAACTTACTCAAGAAATGTTAAATATGTTGTCCACAGTGTTCTGCCTATGAGGTGAAAGCACAAAAATTCTTGTTCAACAACAGATCAGAGTATGCCATGGTCATGATGTGGATGCACTTGCAATTCACCTTTATTAAACCAAGCGCACCCCACGTTAATATTCCTGAGGAACTTCTGACATATAGGGGGATACGCTGAAGCTTGCAATTCACCAAAGTTTGCAATCTGACCACTGTTCATAACATTTTGAGGTACCTCCCATGGCCAGAAGTTGCAAGGGTTAAGGTCAAGTGAACTGACGGCCAGCCAGGTGTCGTGCCATCCTGTTATTGTCAAAATGATTCTTCAGCAACTGCTTTGCTGGAATTGCGATATGCATCTTGATAAAAGATGTGCTATCCACACACTGATGCTATTTAACTGTTGAAATGATGTAGTTACACAAAATAGATTATACTGCAGGCCAAGTACAGCATCATCTACTTGCACATTTTAAATTTTTTTTCTTTTACGAAAGAAATTTCCATTGCTTCAGGAGTATCCATGTAAATTTTCAAGTCATTCTGACCAGTACTTATTGTATAGTTTTGGAATCAAAACTTAAATTATAATCACCCTATATATAGCTGATTATTTTTCATAAATCTGTTACTACAATACAGTAGAACCTTGATTAACTGGGCTTAACCATGAAAGTATAAAAAAAAAACTGTTGAATATTAAGGATGGGTGATATACAGTGTGAGATATGCTACTTCTTATGGGAAAGAAAATTAAAATGTATGTGAGGTAATGTAACTACTAGTACACTAGCCTTTGTTCTTTAGGTACAGCTGGTGTCTTTATTGGATTATAGGACAACCTGTCCCTAGCATGATGGTGTCACTACTGTTGCTGCTTCTTTGTGAAGGGAAAAAGAAACCCTGAGAGATAATACACCACTACATTTACATTAGATGTGTGATGCAATCCTTATTCATGAATTTGCTAAAGATAGAGCATTAGAATGCAGCCAAAGGTTAGAAAATGTGGTAAGAATGAGAAATTTTGGCTTCTGTATATAACTTTATAAATAACTAAGATATTATTTTGCCTTTGGAGTACATAAATTTTCTCTTTCAAAAGATAAAATATACTTAGCAAACTTATGTGAAAAACCACAAGTTATACCGATGTTGTGTATAAATCTTCATATAAATGTTTGAATTTTAGAAATTACTCAAGTGACAAAATTCAGTATTTATGAATACTTTTTATAATAGAAAGTAGACCTGACAAAATAAAAACTTTTTTTTAAACACTTCTCACCATATGAAATGCAGACTTGTTACTAATTTACCTCTAGTATCCAGTAGAGATCAAAGAGAAGGACTCATCTAAATGTTGATAGCTTTGAAATATGTAGATTACTCTTTACTGACCGTGACAAATGAGAACTTTTTCCTGACTTTCTCAAGAGTCCGAATGAATGAATGCCAGGACTATGCCACTGGAGCTATCCCGTTGCCTAGATCTCTTCCAGCCCAGCCTTGTGGCAGAGTTTGGAACACTTTATTTTGTGTCAAAAAAGCATACAAAATATTTTCCCCGGACAATTGGGTATTGTCGCAATTTACAAATTTTGTGGTGATTACAGACGAGTTGGGAGTTGAAGTTGCGTTAAGATGGATGAATGTATGTATATTAGGATGGAGGTAAATTTTAAAAGCAATGGGGGGGGGGGGTGTGTGTGGCATGCCACCTCACCTGTTATCTTACACTTGCCATACTATATACACAGGATAAAAGAAGAAATGAGAATCTCATTGTGAAATACAAAATACCCATCAGAGCGAGTCATCTCACTTAACACCTTATTGGTGAGCAAATGGGTTTGATAACTTGTGGACTAGAAGCCAGATTCAGTTTTTTTCACAAGAGCCTGTAAACATAACCCTTAATCAGAACATCTTTGGCCGATCTGAACATTGAAGGGTTGTCACTAAAAATATGTAAATAATCAAGTGCAAAAATATTCATAAATTTTCAACTATTATACTATTATCAAAATATTAAAATTTCTCAAAAAAAAAAAACATTTGCAAATATTAAAGGAGACCAATCTACAAGACAAAACTATAAGAAAACATTTTATTTCATATTATTCTATAAATACATATTTCTTGATGAGTACAACAAACACCTGGGGAAGAAGAAAAACAAACATTAGTAAGAGCATTGTACAGCGAACTCCCATTTATGACATTCAGACAATCATAATGATACATCATATGAGGAAAGTAGTAAGTCCTACATACAGTTGAGCATACTTGCCAACTACTATGGAATTTCCATAGTTTCCATGGATTTCTGATATAAAATACAGAACTATGGGAATCATGGAAAAACTACAGAATTCTGTTTTTTAAAAACTTCTTTTGTTCAAGGATTTCTTTGAATTCTATTATCCTATGGAATACTACATGACATCATGCAAAAACTATTTTCAAAGAATAAATATCAAATTATAGTAATAACAAATCAACCATTGACATAAAAAGGTGTGGTTTACACTAAGACAGGGCCATCTTAAAGCATAGGTGCACCCAGGGCCTCACAAAAATGAGATTTAGTTGAAATTTTCGGGAGTAAGTAAATTTGCCAGGTAGGATCTCAAAAAGATCACTTGGCCTGCGGACCCATGATGCACTTAAGGCGGCTCTGCACTAAGGTAACTTATCATAGCATTGAGGCCAAGAGTTCTTTTTGATAAAAAAACCGTCCAAATTTCACTCACAGATAGCACTGTAAAATGAAAAACTTGACATATATAAAATATATTTTCTGTGTTGGTGTGTGTGTGTGTATGCTATCTATTAAAAATCTACAATTTCATACCAATCTTTGCCAAATTTTATATATGTACCAAGTAGGCCTCAACTTAAATAGGCTATTTTAAAAGTTAGTCAGAGTTGAGCAAATGCCCAATAGGGTCAATAGAATGTCCAGCAACAAACACCTTTGGAATACCTAATTGGTTACTTTGGTTCCCAAACAATGGTTTGTCACTTTTTTTAATTCTCCGAAAAAATATGACGAAAACCCAGGCAGTGCCAGATCATAGGCGGAGATAGACTTGGAAGTCTGGGGGGAGCACGATGATGTCAACTCATATATACATTAGATCAGTCGACTCTACCATTGACTCTGAAGAGCATTGCCCCCCCCCCCTCAGTATCTCCGCCCATGTGCCAGATATTACTGCTAGTTTGATATAGGATGTCAGGTTCAAATTTTTTTTCCAAAGTTGACAAAATTGATTTGAACTGTGATCGTGTTTAGGGGGGCTGCCTAAATGGACATGCCTTGGATGGACTAAAATCTTAGAAAAATTTGTTTTTTGAAAATTGTCCAAAAACTTTGAACTTTCAGGACTCTGACTTTCGGGACTACTGTATATATTAAACCTTTGTTTGAAATATACGGATAACTCTACTATCCAAGCCATGGGCGTCGGAAGTGTTTCGAACCTGTGGGTGCCTGTCTTGAGAGTCATGTAGGGAATTTCGATTTTTGAATCAAATCTGTGGGTGCTCGGACCCTTTCTACAAACTTCCGTGGGTGCTCGAGCACCCACAGCACCCCCGGCTCCGACGCCACTGATGCAAGCCACTATTACAGAATTTTATTGCATTTTCTAATGATGTATATTCAGATGCTTTTCTAACAAAAAGTGAAATTGAATTTAAAAAATTCTACAGTAACCTGTTATATTGTGCATGCATATCTGGAGACAAAGAAATCACATACTGCAAATGGCATTATCTAGGTTCTAATTAATCCTTTAAGCAGTTTTAAAAATGTAACCAATCTGCATGTTCCACAGTGGAAATCACTACACCCCCTCTGCAAAATATGCCACCTTTTTTCAAGAAAAATATATTTTTTTAAATTTTATGCAGGTAATAGTGCTCTTCCCCAATTGAAAATAATGATTAAAACTTAGGAAGAGATATAAACTGGCTTTCTTTTGCTTACACCACCGAGCTTAGTTTACAATTACGAACTATTTTTTTCAATATAAAAATTTAAAAAACATGTGAAACTTATAAAATTACATGATACAAAAATTAATATTCAGCAACCAAAAATATGAAAACATCCAAATAAAATATGCATCATCCAGATTTGTTATAAAAAAATTCATAAGTAAAAAAGACTATTTTAATAAATTATTTATTTTAGTAAAGAATTATTTATTTATAGAATTCAAAACAGATAAGTCTAATTTTTTTAATTCTATGAATTTTTGCCAGTGGCAAAATTTTTTTTTATCGTGGCAGTTTTTACCATGGCTTTTTCTACTGGGGCAAAAACTTGCTAACCCTGCACCAGTGTTTCCCAAAGTGGGTGATGGAAAGGTCCAGGTGGCAGTAGAAGGTTTGGGTTTAAATATAGGTTGGAGGAAATGAGGAAAACATTTTTGAAGGTGGGGGAGATGAACCAAAAAATTTGGGAACCAGTGGTTTACACTGTATGCATGTTCTTATACTAACACAAAGGAAAGGGAAAAAGCCCGTCTCTTTCTGTTATCAAACTTTAAACAAAAGCCAACTGCCACTCACAGTTGATCTGACACGTTGGGGAAGATTGAAAACATGTTCGTGAAAAGCCTGCTTTACAGAGCATCTGAACTCTGCATTGCTGAAATAGGAGGGTTTTCAAGGAAGTGAGATATCACATAATTGCAGAACTACAGTATAAGGCATCAAGTTAGATGAGATATCTCATCATTGCCACTGAGAGGGTTTAAGATGTGAAATACGTAAACACACGGGCGCGGTAGCCCGGTCAATAAATACTCGCCTAAAGTACCAAAGGATGTTTAGAAGTGTTGCGAGTTCGATACCCGGTTCGTCCTTATCAGAAAACTTTCCTGACACAGGGGTACAACAAAAAACGTCGACTTAACCGCAGCAAAAAATTGCTACCGCAGGGAGTCCCCCATCGAGGGGTTAGTGCACCAACCTCTCGATGATTATAAAAAAACAAGCCTGCCGTTCGGAATCGGCAATAAATTGTAGGTCCCGGTCTAATTAGCCCTCGTATGCAGAAAATGACAGTGGTGCAACAAAAATGATCAACGTAAACACACATACCAATCCACATTGTAACAAGGGATAACAGTATTATTAAATTGTCTTAAAAAAATCGTAATTGGGATACCACCATTACCATCAGAATACTCAAGCTTAAAGCACTTTTTAAGAGAAAAGAAAATGCAAATTTTAATATTACACTAGACAAAACTTATATATATCTACCAATAACAGCTTTTCCTCTGTGTTTTATTTTTCTGCAGTACAACCATTTTCACAGTTAACCCTTTGAAGAATGGTGGTGTCCCAGTCGTTCACATGCTTTTATATGGGTTTTAAATAAATGTCTACCCTTCAAAGGGTTAACAGAGGGATGCTTGATTTTTTTACAAGTTCTGATTTTGTCAATAATTCAGAATTTTTAGGGAATTTTTTCCAGAACTTATTTTCTAGAGAAAAGGCCTTTTGTTTTCTTAACATTCTAGATGGATGGTGGATTAGTGACAGCCAGCTAACAAGACGCCACTACCAAAGAAAATTCAACTAGAAATGGAACTACTGCTGCTACTCTGTACATATATATTTTTTAATATACCTATACCCTTTCAAACACTGTCAATGAGTTTCCCAAATCCCCAAGGATAACTCTACTCTACCGCACACCAACTCCAGTCATATGCAATTTTCAACCAGTGGAGTTGAGTGGGAAATGAAGGCACCATCTATAGGTAGATGCACCAGGCTATAGGTAAAGAACTTGTTTTCAATGTTCTCCCTCCAGATTGGAACCCATGGACCTTGACGATAACCTTCATGGTGGAAGATGAGCATCTTACCACTGTACCACACTCAGGAGTAGCCAGCCAAAAATAACTCTGGAAACAAAGCCCAAATGGAGAAAAGTTTCAAGAGACAGGGTCATCTTTTAATGATCAAAATCTGTTTCTTTAGGGATCAATATGCTTCCAAAATCCCCAAAAACAAGAATAGAATGAACAATGAAGTTATTTGTTTAAAGTGGTCATCAGCTTGTTAAATGTTCATTTTCTTAAATTGGCCCTAGAATTTATGGCTTCAGCGGAAATAATATACAAAGGTGATTTCCAGTATGTATTTACTACCTAAAAGAAACTATGAAGGATCCGATAGATGGAAATGCTCATTAAAAATCTTGGACTAGAGTTGAAAAAATAACAGAAGTTAGACACACACATATACACTGCTGGCCACCGTAAGTGCAACACCCTGAAGGAAGCATGCAAATAATATGAAATTTACAACATGCATTAGCGGAGGTGAGATATGCAAATGATTAGAATTTCAGCGCAGACGCACATCACGCGCGCCTGTGGCGCCACTTCAAAGCACTATTTAAGGCTTGGAGATTTCGACGATTTGAAGTACGGCAATTGTGTTTTTCTTGTGGTTTTTTCAAAAAAATGATCAATTATGCCTCGTAGAAAACAGCGATCATCTTTTGATCAAGTATCCGAGTTCGACAGAGGAAGGATAGTGGCCTACCGAGATTGTGGATTATCTTTCAGGGAAATCAATAGTTGTGTTGGACGAAACCAAACAACTGTAATGCGGATATGTGATCGTTGGATGCAGGAGGGTACGACGGACCGACGTGTTCGATCGCATCCACCTCAGTGCGCCACTTCACGTGATGACAGGCGTATTGTGCATATGGCAGTGACGGATCGCTCAGCCACATCACGAACCATAGCACAGCACATTCAGTCTGTACCGCATCATCCAGTGTCTGCGCGTACCATTCGACGCCGTTTACAGCAGAGTGGTCTGTCCACAAGATGTCCATTGCTTCGTCTACCCTTGACGCAGAGCCACAGACGTCTCCGCCGCCAATGGTGCGATGAAAGAAGGATGTGGACGGCACAATGGAATGAAATTGTCTTTACTGACGAGTCACGCTTCTGTCTGCAACACCACGATGGTCGGATTCGAGTCTGGAGACATCGTGGAGAGAGGATGCTGAACAGCTGCGTTATGCACCGCCACACTGGTCCTGCACCAGGTATTATGGTATAGGGCAGTATTGGATATCGTTTTCGCACTCCTCTAGTACGCATTGCCGGTACTTTAAAAAGCCAGTGCTACATCTCCGAGGTGTTGGAGCCAGTTGTCCTTCCTTACCTTCAGGACTTGCCCACAGCCATATTTCAACAGGATAATGCGCGACCACACGTGGCACGCATTGTCCAAAGGTTCTTCGTCAATCGCCAGATTGAATTGCTTCCCTGGCCAGCTCGCTCTCCAGATCTTTCGCCGATAGAAAACGTGTGGTCCATGGTTGCTCAACGATTGACCCAGATTACATTCCCAGCTGCTTGGTCTGCTGTACCCCAAGAACACATCCAAAGTCTCTTTGAATCAATGCCGAGGCGTGTGGCAGCGGTGATCTCCAACAATGGCGGCTACTCTGGCTACTGATTTTGGCAGGAACGACACTTCACAGAAGTCTATAAATTTAATCATTTGATGCTTGGTCAACATGTTATCTACAAAATAAATATTGTTGCGATATGTCTTGTCTTTCTTGGTGTTGCAATTTGGGTGGCCAGCAGTGTGTATATATATAAAATCAGGAATGGCAAACAGCTGTGTCCACAAGGTGATTTTGTATGGCTTGACTAGGTGATACTAAGTATTAAAACAGATTTCTGAAGAAAATACTTGCATTCATGATTTCTAGTGACAAAAATAATTTACCATGTTATCACACTGACTTCTCAAAACAAACTATTGCTAATGTCTGTTGAGAACGTTTATTTTTTATATTTCTATCACTTTAATGGGTAAGTTATGTCTTGTGGTATCTGAATACATATTTGGTGTCCTGCTCACTGCAACAAAACTTCAACTAGGCTACCCAGACTAAAATTGATTTTCTCTGTGTTTTCCCAATTTTAGACCGAAACGCACTGCTATCATGTGAATTTAACCAAGTACAATTCACAATTATACTAGCTGTTTTTTTATTCTGATATGTTAGAGATTCCCATAAACAATTCCATCCTTATAATACCTAATACATTTGAATGTGGCACTGGAGTTTCAGAATGTGTTATCAGGTAAATAACCTCATCAGTTAATAAATTTAACCATTTCCCTCAAATATTTCAAAGACAAATCAAGGTTCTCTAGAACTCCCAAACATTTTTTGTTTGTAGCTTCAAACCCCAAAGCAGAATATGCTGAAATTTGCAACGTACATTGCAGAACAATCTCCAAAAATTTTGAGGAAAAATGCAGAAAACACTACTTGTAAATTTTCAGCAGTAAAAATTCCCACGTCGGCCAAGGGTTCATTGCAGAACAAGTCAAAACATTCTGCTTTGGGGGCTTTAAAGTTCATACATTAGGAAGTGAATAATACTAAATACAAGGAAACCGAAATCCTCAGATTCAGTTAGAATAACACAAAAACAAGCAGATAAAGTGATATCAGAAAAAAAAAACCTTGTATGTTGCAGTAATTTTAGAATGTGGTACAATATTATAAATTTGAAAATTATTCATAGGCTCACCAGAATTGAAATGATGAAATCATCGCTCTCGTCAAATGGTAAAATTTCATATGCTGCGATACACACGTGACTGACATACTGATAAAAAAAAATTCAAATGAAAATGAAGTTAACATGTAAAATAAGACAGAATTTATTTATTTTTTTAAAATTTGTGAATGATAAACAATGACTTCATACACAATTTTTAATTGCTTGATACAGTTTGATCCTTCTTCACAAAGCAAATTCATATCAACGGGCTGGTTCAAAATAGCAACAACTCTAAAAATTGTATTTTTGAGTCATGTGAGCCAACTCCCATTGAGTTCCATATGAAGTGAATCTTTAAAACATATCTCAAAACAGGGTATTTTGAGGTGTTGCAGTCTTGAACAGCCCACCAATATGAATTTGTACATAGAAAATTAAATACATTATAGTGAGACATTGAGACAAAAATTACAGTATATACTCGTGTATAAGCCAAGTTTTTTAGTTGAAAAATTTACTCCTTAATTTAGGAGGGTTGACTCGTACATGACTCAGTTTTCGAGGAGAAAATATGACCCCCCCCCCTTTTACCAAATTATATAGCTACATGGCCAGCTTGAGGATCTGCAATGTCATTGGACTACTTTAGATGGAGTCATTAGTCAGTCGAGTAATTTTTATAGCTATGTTCCAACCCCACAGATACGATGCTAAAGCCAGGTGCAGATACAGAGAGGGTGATGGGCGACTGCTCCTCCCAAGAGTCACAAATACCATGGGAAAAATTGGTCCAACATAAAATATGGATCGATCCAATGAACCTATATAATGGATTGTCCCTTCCAACACATTACCCTGGATCTGCACCTGCTTAAAACCAAAGCAAAAAATTGGAAATGCTGTTGAGCTAATGCACAAACGTCAACTTTACAGCCTTTAGATGTTAGCATCAAGTCTTTAAAAATTATTTAAGGAGTTTATGGACTGAATTGATACAAGTTCCAAAAATAAACAAAAAAGCAGTGCCTTAAAGAAACCCAACATTGGCCTAGTGTGCCAGTAAGTATACCAGGAGTGAAATCCTGTTTCCACTGAAATCATCAACTGAAGACGACATCCACTATGAAAGTGACACGACGGTGATGACAGCACAGTTGAAGATGAGAACAAAGATGCCACACCCCGTATGATGACTTTGCTTTTGATATAGCTTGGAGAATCAGAAGAAATAAATTAGAAATTATGCATGAAATATTGCATGAAAATATACAAATTTTTCTCCCCTCTAAAAATGTGCTGATTTTTGGGGGTCAGCTTACACACGGTTTTCAATTCATTGCAAAAACCGCAATGAATTGAAAGTGGTCCTGAAGTGGAGAGATCGGCTTATACACAAGTATAAAATCTAAAACTGGGGTATCAAATAGAAATGATTTTAATGCAAGTGATAGATGATTATATCATTTTTCAAAATTCAAGTCTCCAAAAAAAAAAAACACCCGAGGTCACTTCATTCTATTCAAAATTTGATACATAGTAGTATTTTTCAATGTAAGAAAATTTTAAAAAATATAAAAGTTCTGGTAAAAATTTTGTTGAAGAAAAGTTTGTAAAATAGTCTTTTTTGTATCCAATTTTATTTTATTTGTTCAAAGAATATGCTGGAATGATTTAAAATTGTGGTTCATACACAACAGTTACGATCAATCAGGGCTCTTCATCAAGGATAATAGTGAAATCTCCTATAATGGACACCTCTGAACAACGGGCACATTTCCATTAAATCAAATACATCCCATGAGATTAGCATTGAGGTTAACAAAAGAAAAATGATGCATATCCTAAGAAAAACAGCCCAAAAGGTTTTTCTCATTTTATTCCTTCCCCTTTTCAACCCTACAAAAATAATTAGTAGTTTTCCCCCCATAAGTCAGTAGTTCAGTACAGTTCTATTTGTTTCTGCTCATTAAATTACCTTGTCTAAATTAGCTGAATTTTTTATCTTCTTGTTTCGTCTACTCATTCCGATGAGTTCAAAAATAAGAACTTTTAGGTTTTAAAGCTAAAATTATCAAGAATAGTAATGGCATTGGTGCATGAAAATTAGCTGAAACCTACTGACGTCAATGCCCAAAAAAAGCAAAGTATGCCAAAATCTGTGACGTGCATCACAGAAAATCAGTGCTACTGCAGAAAAATCTGAAAGAATTTCAAGAGAAATGCAGAAAACACTATTATGGGAATTTTTATTGCAGAAAATTTCCAATCAGCCATTGCAGAATAATGCAAAACATTCTGGTTTGGATAAAAAGGAGTATACAGATCAACAAAAGGTTTTGAAGAATAGCTTAGTTTATTTAGTGCAATCCTTTTAAATTGTTTAGCTTCAATTAAAAAACAAAAGCATCTGAACTTGAGAGCTGCTTGTTAAAATAAAAACTGGGTCTCGCTGACCCAGTTTAAACAATTGAAAAAATTCCCAATCACACATATTATACAAATACAAGGCCACAACAGGCCAAATGCTGAACGAAGTGGTTGAGGAAAAAGATGCCCATAACAAATATGGATGTCATATTTCTAAAATACAACCCAATTAAAAATGCAATTATAAAAATTAAAAACTATGTACATGATAAAATATTTATGGGTATCTTATTTTAAGTATGGATAGCTTCTCGATTTACCCCAACATGTTTATCGTATTGCTTTTTAAACATGTCAATTGTGTTAGAATTTACTACTCAGGGGTAAGCTATTCCGTATATTAACACACAACCCTATTCCAGAAAAATTCCTTGCGAAACCATAATCTAGAATTGTCCCTTACCAATCGATACTGGTGCCACCTTGTAAAAGCAGTTGGTTGACGATGTATTAATTACTTATGGCCCATCCCATAGCCGGTCAATTTGTCACGCTCAACTCGTCGCGGTACAAATTCGTCGCAGCGCCAATTTGTCGCGGTACAAGTTTGTCGCAGCTCCAATTCGTAGCTGTACAAGTTTGCCGCCGTGTCTATTCGTCTTGACGTCAATTTATATATTACAGCGCAGAATCAATTCGTCAAACCGTTGATTCTTCACTGTACATCTTCCACGCGAGCTTGTATGTAGGTTTTTGTCTTACACGTGAAATAAAAACATGAACTAAAGTGTACACGCAGTTAACTGAAAATAATTATTTTTTGTCAATGCGGAGAGGCTATCGAAATTAAAATTAAAATATCAATTACATTTAAAAATTTAACTGCATATAAAAGTTTAATTATATTTGAAAATTCAGTTATAAAAATTTGAAATGTTAAATAATTGATTTTTGCTGTGATAAAATTTCAATATTATGTAGAAAAATTTCGGTTTGTATGATATTCCCCTAATTACAGTGAGCCTATCTTTAACGGTAAATTTCTATCTGCCCCATGGGCTCGAGAGTTTCTCCCCATCCCTCCTTCGAGAGTCATCAACATTTACCATTACAGTACTTCCATAAGAACCTGTAATATTTAATTAATTAATAATTCAATTAAATTAATATTTAATTTTCACCGTATAAACCGCACTTCCCGCTTTTGTTGGGATTTCTATTTCTCACAGCGAAGGCAGTGGAGCGCAGATCAAGGGTAGAAATGTACAGTGCTTATGAATGACGATTCGATGAAGTTTTCATATTGCCCACAGGATGAGCACCGACAAAGACCATGTAATCACCAATAAGAATAATATAATCACATATAAGAGTATGGGTCAGTCGCATAGATATAATATAACCATTAATCTTATGTTTATAATCAGTCGCATATCTTTGGCTGGACTGTTTGAATATTTTCAAATAATTTTTATTTGCGTCTAAGCTTTTGGTACAAGGTTGGTGTGCTTGGTCTACATATTTCTGTTGGCAAAAACATGGAATATTGCAAAACCGAACGTGGAAATTATATGTTGGTTTGCGTGTGTGTTTAAAAGTTTTTCCCCCATAATTCATGTTCCGAAATTAGGAAAACTTTTAATGCAATTCAATGAATTAGTCTATTATTAATTTTCTTCATTTGAGTTTTTGTTGTATCATAAAATAGAGATACAGATTATACGGATGACAAAAAATAATGTAGTACTTTTTAAATTAAATTGTTTGAATTCAATTTAAATTGCAATAAATTGAAATCTTTTCCTACGTATCGTTAAAAAAAGAAAATAATTATGATAGTTTAAAATATAGCAATCACTAGTTATTCTATTAATCAGGTTTTTTATTGCGATATTCACGTTAGATAAATGTTTAAATAAAATGTTACTCAAAAGCACTGAAAATAAAGGTTTAGATATTATGGAGTGTTTATATGTACGATACGAATTGTTTTTAAAATTAAAATTATCCTAATAAATGTAGGCTGTAATCAGAGGCGGATTTATAGCTTTCCCACCTGTGGGCTATTCAAACCTTGCCTCCCTTCTTCCTTTCTAATTCATGTTCTTGATCACCAATTACTTAATTTTGGTCACGCCCTTTCACTTGAACTTGTCATCTTGGGGTAAAGCCCGCATACTCCTCCCCACCCAGAAAATATACCACTGAATATAATCTTACATTGTCTGTTAGTGTTAATTCATTTGTATTGTAAGAAGAAATTTTTACTTATTGTTGACTGGAGCCGTATGAGTGTCATGTACATGAAGTTACATGCAATGGGCTAATTAAAAGTCTGATTTCATTCTTTTTACTCGAGAGTTGTTACTTTAGAGTTGAAAAAAAAATCAAAAATCGACTGGCATTTGCAGTGGTGTCAGAGACAGAGATGCTGTTGGTGCCCAGGGTACTTTATGGAATGGGTATGAGCATCCAGAGAAATGATTCAGAAATCAAAATTTCCTACTTCAAGATCAAGACAAGAACCCACTAGTTCCAAACACTTCCGGCATCCTTGGCCAGTCATAGGTGCCGACATGAAAGAAACATTGAGGTGGTGGGGGGGGGGGCTAAAAATCGCCATTCATTCCGTTTATTCATTCCGCCATTCATTCCCGGGACTCAAACCCGTACTCAGGAGGCGAAATGGTGCATTGAATTGTATATTCATGAGTTATTGGAGTTGGGGGGGGGGGCCTCAAATGGCATCAGCCCCCAGTTCTGGTGCCTATGGTCGGAGTGTTTGAATATTATTTCGGTGTGATAATATAAAGTGATTTGAAATGTACATTGCATTGCAAAAAAATAATTTTAAAATAAGACTTTTCGCAGCTGTTACACATAAAACTTACATACATTGTCATAAAAAAACTCCTTAAAGATATATTCTCCGCATGGATACATTTAATAGTGAATTACGGAAATAATGCTGGGAGGGCCACATTGATCGCAATTTATTATCTCGATGTGCACCCCCAACGCCCCTCACTGCAAGAAATGGAAATCCCTACAGAAAGCGGAAGCGCGACCTATGCGATGGAAATTAAATTTTAAACGTTTATTGGATCACAATTTATTATCTTGGTGTACGTTTCAATGTCCTTCAATGAATACTTTCCTTCATTTGTTAAAAATTAAAACAGATGGGAAGGGGGAACATTTCCAATAAATGAGAAAAAAAATTAGTTCCATTTTTTACGCCTAAAGCACCTACCCTATTTATAAGATCACAACAAACATATGAATTTTAAAGCAATTCAAATTTGTCGCGACGAATTGACGATACAGCGAAGAAATGAGTATGCAAAAAATTTGTACCGCGACGAAATGAGCTTGCGACAAATTTGTACTGCGACGAAATGAGCGTGCGACAAATTTGTACCGCGATGAGTTTGTAGCACGACGAATCGACGCTGCGACGAATTGTCCCATGACAAGTTGAGCGCGACAAATTTACCTAGACCTGGCCCATCCTATCCATACTGTTGAAAATTTTGAACACTTTGATCATATCTCCCTGACACCAACGTTCATCCAATGTAAACATGTTCAAAAAATGAAGTCTCTCTTTATAACTCAAGCCCCATACCAACAAGGGAACACATACAAAGTACAAAAGCCTGGGTAACCAAGCGGAGATCAAGATGTAGTTCGGAAAGGAAAATTCACATTCCTCTGTGGGGGAATCGAACCACCAATCTCACTGTCCGGGCGAGTGTTTTAATCATTGAACTACAGAGGACAGATATTTTCATTCCTTAGAGCTTAGAGCATATGTATGAATGTTGAACGGGACTGTGCATGGACAGCCTCCATGCGCAGTCCCGCAAGAGGGCTTATGACCAGCGGAGAGTGACATTGTTTCTCTAAGGACACACATAGCTCTTTTCTACACGCCCATCAACCAAGTCTATGTCTCTCTGTAGATATGACCTCCAAAACCTTACAGAATACTCCAGTCCAAGACAAACTAAGCCTTTGAAAAGCAGAAGGACTTTAGGAGAATGCGAAGAGACTTTTTTGAAAATGAAACCGAGCATTCTATTCAATTTTTGACCACTGCTGAACAGTGTTCAGAAAACTTAAGCAGCTTGTCAATGAAAATTCCCAAAATTGGTGACCCTAGTTACATTTGGGATAGTGACACTATTCAACTCGTAAGAGAAATCTGGGTTGTTCAAACCAAAATAAGCGACCATGGACTTGTCAAAGCTAAGCGTTATGCTCCATTTATTTGCTCATGTTCTAATCCTGTTTAAGTTGGTCTGGAGCAACTCTCTATCACTTTGATTCCCGACAATCCCCCATTAGCTTCACGTCATCTGCGAATGCGAATTTGCGATCAATCCCATCGATACCCTGATTGAGTTTATTGATAAAAAGTGAAAAAGCACAGGGGCCAAGGACACTTCCTTGAGGAACTCAAGTTGCGATGCCTGTCCAATCAGAGAATTCCCCATTTACCTATCTCTTAACCATGATTCTATCCAATTCAGCAAGTTGCCCCCGATCCCAATCTCGTGTAAAAAAATGCTTCAAGAGTTTCCCATGTTGGGGCTGATCAAATACTTTCTGGAAATCAAGGTAAACATCATGTGTCAACATCTACCTTTTTGGCCTTACCCAAAGCCTTAGTCACGTGATCATAGAAGCAAAGGAGGTTAGTCACATGACTTCCCCTTCCTGAACCCATGATGATTATCCGACAATACATTATTCTCGTCAATCCACTTCACCAACTGTCTTTTGATTATAATTTCCAAAATTTTCAAGAGGGAGCTCGTCAAAGTCACTGGACGATAATTGGACACAGCTTCTCTACTATCCTTTTTAAATATCGGAAACACATTAGTAAATTTCCAATCTCTTGGGACAATACCCTCAGCAACACTACTCCTGCAAATCCGTGCGACTGGCCCAACATGAAAATAGCACATTAGCACATTCCCCAAGGACAGATATCTGGGTTCTGGTGCTTTGCATGCACGTATATTTTTTAGAAGATTTAGGACACACATCTTCCACTTAAACATTGTTGAGGATTTTATTGCCCCATGCATTGAAATATCATTTTGTTTATTAAAAACAGATGCGAAAAAGTCATTGAAAGCACTACACATGCCTACATTGCTCTACCTTAGACCCTCCTATCGAGAGGGGACCAACTGTCCCCTTACATTCATTACTGATATATTTAAAAATTGATTTTTTTATGTTCATATCTTCAATGCAAAATAAATTTTATAGACCTAATGCATTAGCAAAATGTTTCTTTTAATTAATATGTGAATTGTAATGTATATATAATTGAACAGGTAATCAATTCTTAACTGAACCTCCCAATAACAGCCATATTTTCCCAGTCCTGTTGGTGGCTATTGTTTGGAGGTTTCACTGTATAAGTACCAGCAGACAAATCCTGATCAAAATTCAACAGGTATTCTCTGACTGTCCAGTTAGTACAGATAAAAACTGATCACTAAAACTTAATATTTGCAACTAATACCCAGAAAGCTTAATATGTTCCGAGATGAACATAAGAGTAGTTTTCAATTAACATTTGTGCAAGAACATCTTGGTTGATTACAGAGGAACAAGTACTTTTGGCACTATGTCATAGACACTCCCAGAACACTTGAAAATTTATGATAGTTTTCCTAATGATGTTGAGCAAACAATAAAGCACTCTGCTAAAAAAAACTACAGCAAGTTAATAAAGAAAATTTGAATAGAATGTTACGAGAAAAATGATAGATTTTGTATCAAATATAGTTATAAATAAATAGACTGTTTCATTAACTAATACTGATAAACATTACACTCGGAATAATAAGTCAAATATTTGTTTTGTACATCCCACCACCAGTCATATAAAAACCAAATTTTAAGTGATATGTTCACAATGCCCATTTGTAATTTTAGTCTACTGAATTTGTGGCAACCTGTTACAAAATTTAAAAAAACAACTCTTATTCAAAACAAATAATTCAAATTAAAACAATGAACTTACCGGAACTATGGTGTTGGTGAAGGAGGAGATGAGAGATCTATTCCCGATAACTCCTTTGCAATGAGTATGCCTACACCAAACATTGTCCAACTCTTAATCAAATCCCTAAAGTTAAGAACAGCAAATATTATTTATTATTTTTTATTAATTATATTTCATTTGTTTTAAATATTTGTATTTAAATATACAATGAATAGACTAAAATTACAAAATGCTACTTCCGCGAACTTTCTGATAATGCTAAAGTTTAATAAATAATTTGTTGTTGATGGAGTTCCAGTATCCTTGGCTTCCCGCCATCTACAAGCATTTAAAAAAGTTTGAAATTCCCCAAGTGCTGACTTTCTTCTCTGGTGCATATTTTCTTTCTGATTTTGATTTCATGTACTTCCATTAAATACAACTGTTAGTGTAAAAATATTCATCAAAATTTGCAAATTATGACACCCCCCACACCAGATTTAAATATACAATAAATAGAGTAAGGGATCTGATGATGGTAGAAGGGTTCAATAGTCTGTTCAAAATGTCACGATTTCTTATAAGAACTGAAATGGGCAAAGACTACAATTGATAGTGAGTGCATGAGAAACAAAGATTATTAATACTTTCGATAGGAGGAGGAATGTGACAATGCTTACATCAAAAACAGTGACAGTTTTTTCCCTTATCTATAGTCTGTTCGTGGTTAAGTTTGCAGTGAAGGGAGAAAGCTATGAAAAAAAGAATTGCATCACTCTTTTCTATGGCAAGGAAGCCTCTTAACCAATACATCAATGCGCAGGATTGGTAACGTATGGACGATTCTCGCCAAGCTCATCAAGAAAAATTATTCTCTGCATGTAACAAAATATTTAAAACAATACCATTGTTGATACTTTTCAGAAATTCAAGTGTAGTTTTTGAAATCAAAAAATGATTTTTCCCCTTGGGAAATAAACGAACCAGAAATTTCATTAAATTGAAAAGTGATTCAAAAAAAAAATCTTATATTTAACGGGATACTTGCTTTTCAGACTTGAAATTGATGTGCAGTAAGTAACAATAAAAACGTAGAATATTTTTTGATATCATTTTACTTCCTTTGGCTGAATCGTGTGTAGTTATCGCAAATGGTAAATACAATCCATATTAAGAAGTCACCAACGAATGCGGCAAATACAGGAAAAATGATTTTTAGTGTATTTGCCTTATTTATTGGAGACTTCTTAATATTCTTGGGCAAAGTTAATCAACTCTTCCAAATACAATCTATGTTTGCTATATTGGTTCCCACTGGCGTATGCAAAAGGGGTCTAACCCTACTTCAGCCAAGATTATAGCATAGCTGCCAACTTTTGCAAATGAAAATTAGGGAGATTTTTGTGCGGACCAGTATTTCATGCTAAAACCACTCCCCAATAAGTACAAAAGGGATTTTTACAAATAAAATAGGGATTTTCCACACAAAGTTGAAGCATAGGGAATAAAATCCCTACACAAAAAACAAGTGAAATTGGATGCTAAAACTTCAAAATGGTTACCTAAAACAATAAATATTGTGTTCAATCAGAAACGCTATGAACAAATATTCTGCACGAATGACCTCAAAATCATCGGAAAATGAAGGGAAAAAGCGTCAATTTTTGAAGAAAACAAAATTTTTTGTGACGCTTGTTTTTTGATTCAACATGGGTGATGTCAGTCTGATGACCGATGACTATGTCCGTAACACAACTTGTACAAAAACAAAAAGTCAGCCTTTTTCAGAAAAACATTTGATGAAAGGAAATTCATCTGGGAATAAGTATCTTGAAAATTGATGAAATATTTTTTTTTGCTTATCAGTATTTATGTTTTGTTATCGCACGTGCGTAACAAAAGAGGAAATTTTGACCACATGCGTGTCACTATAATCTCCAATTATTATCCAGGACTATTGGCTGCTAAGCTATTTCCCTGCATGATAAGACAAACAACTTTTCTTGTTACCATCAGAGGGTTAGTAAAACTTTCTTAAAAAGGGAATTTCCCCATTTACAACGTGTGACGTCACTTTGAAAGGGGGAAAAAACCGAGGCAAGACTTTTTGCCCCACAAGAAATTCCTTAGGGATTATTTTAAGAAGTGAGGATTCTTAAATGAAGTAGGGAATTTTTAGAGATTTTGTGATTTTTTTAAAAATTTGGGAAATTTAAGAACTTTTCGGGAGGTTGAGATGAAGCTAAAATTCGGGAGACTTGGCAGCTATATTATAGTGTTTATTTTACAGGAAAAAAAAAATCACCCCTCACCTTGAGAAAATTTTGCGTACACCCCCCAAAGCAGAATGTTTAACACTGTGCTGCGATGAGCCCTCAGCTGACTAGAAATTTACTGTGGTAAAAGCAAGAGATGTGTAGAATGTGTCATACATTATAAAATGTATCGTAATTCGTAACACACATTAAACAGTTCTATTCCCCAAAATTTCTGCTAAAGATTTTAGTCGAAAAGAAAAAGCTTGTTTTGGAATGATATGGGAGGAAAAATGAAAATTCAAAATTTTGAAATTAGTTATAATCAGTTAAATATGCAAAGAAAAACAGTTGTCCAGTTTTCATGTCCCACTTGACAAAACAAGACATATGGCCATCTTACTTTCTGCCAAAATTTTTCTTTGGCCTACTCTGACCCCCCCCCCTCCCCTCCAGGACCACAACTAAATACTTTGCAAGCTGGAAAAAGCATGCGATTTGGTGTCCGAGGAAGGGCAAACCCCCACTTCTCCTATGCTGGATAAAAAGAGCAGTTAAAGAATGAATTCTGTGTCCCTTTAGTCTAGCACATGGGACACCAAACCCTGTCTCCCTCCAAAGCTTCACTACAACTCTTTTTTTTACCCTCACTCCACAAAGCACCAGCTTTCGATCTGCTGAAGCATTTGAATTGCATTATTTCCTGAATGATTATCAGCTGTAGAGGTATACTTTTCTACACATAGTTCCCCCACATGGTCTTCAGAGATGCCGCTAGCATGTCAAATACTCTGAATTTCGGAAAAGGCTGCATAAAAATTTGGTTCATGTGTCCCCAGGGTGCACACGAGAAAAAACCTCTCCAAAAAAAAATTTTCCCCTTCTTTTTTCTTCTTTCTACTGTCTATCATGATCACACGACCTTGAAAAAGTAGTTATACTACTTTGAAGTAAAATGAAGCATTTTACTGTACAGTATTGATGAACACACGGGTTGTTGAAGAATAAGATGACATATCTGGTTGCATCCCTGAATGAGGGGCTGTATACTGAATTTTCAAATTTCAGAGTTTCTATTCCCCTGCAGATTTTCTCTCCCCCTCTGGTTACATACCGGAAATTACGGTAGTTTCACCGCTATCTGCTGACATTCAAAGACAGCATCTATAAGGCGTAAATTCACATTGTTCTTACAAGGTTGCAAATGTGTTTTTTTAAAAAAAAATCGTAAAGGATTGGAACAGTTGTTCGAATTGTAAAAAAAATTCAAGATCATTGGAAACAAAAAACAGAATCTGTAAACTCTACCTTGAATATCCAGTTTTGTCATCTAGCTGCTATCTTCGCCGTTTCACATTGCGAAAATCACGGGTGTGTACACAGAATTGGCTTTTGGAGGGGGCACAAGGATTTCTTCCACAGAAATTGTGGATCACTAACTCAAAAAAGAATATTTAATTAACAGATAGTATACAGGGGTCTGTCCAGCCGGAATTTGGGTCCGGAAAACGGACCCTTCACAAAATTCCGGGGCTAAAAAAAGGATGTTTAAAAAAATTTGGAGGATAATAAACGGATCCATCACAAAATTCCGGAAAACGAATCCTTCATGAAAATTACGTCGTTAAAAAACAAACTTTTGAGACTGCTGTGCGACAAAATTCTTATCAGTTATGACCCTAGTCGCCATTAATCTTTTTTTTAAGCATGCATTGTTGGCCCAACACCATCACCCCCTCCCCCATAGACGAGTAATCTTATCTATAGAAGTTGGTGGTTGGATACCGGAAACCATGACCTTGAAAAGGTGACCCGAGAAAGAACGTGACCTTGAGAGGGCTTTCCTTGTTTCTAGGCTTCCTGTTAGGACATCCCGCTGGTTGACCATGGATTGACCGCGTCCAAGATTTTATCGCACAACCTATGCCATTATACAAACGCTTTAGCCCCGCACTTCTCCTTAAATGGTCTTTGAATCACAACCTCTTGTTAGTCATAAAATTGACGTAGTTGATGCTTATTGTAGAATTGGATTTTTTTGTGCACATTTTTTTTTCCTGTATTGCGCTTTCATTTTTAAAAATTTAATATGAAGCGTGGTCGACCACCAACAGGTGGAAATTCAAGGAATAGTGATTACTACATTAAAAAAATACAGCCAACTGATGTTTGGGGATGCAGCTCCATAACGTTGTTTTTTAAACGAGGATCTGAAAACGTCACCAAAAAGACGTCAGATACAGATAATTCCAATTGTGCTAACCCGGAAAAAATTACTGAAACATTGCTTCCTTCATCGGTTTCGAACCACGCTGTTGAAACCTTGGAAACGGCGCGATACATTACCGATTTATCGGAGGCGCCGAAAGACATTACCGATTTATCAGAAGCGCCGAAAGACACTGCCGATTCGTTGGAAGCGGCGGAAGACAATTCTGTTTCTTCGAAAGACATTACTGATTCGTCGAAAGCGGTGGAAAACATTGCTGATTTATCGAAAGCGTTGAAAGATGCTATGAATTCGTCCGTAGAGCCGGATTTTAAGAAAATTTCATCTACATAAACTAGAAAAATGGGACCAAAAGTGCCGAATTTGTTGAACATCGCACGTTTTGAGAAGCTTCACAGTTGGCTATGTTACAGCATTTCTGCATCTGGCTTTCTTTGCAAAATATGTTCTATATTTTTTGATAAGGGACCCTGGATTGACCAAGGAGTGCAATTTGGTGATCACCCAACACGATGTGTCAACAAGCATATATATAGCCAGAAACACAAACAAGCTGTGAGTGCATCAGAAACTGCATCCAAAAATCCCTTGTATTTGTTTACAGAAAAAACTGAAATTGCTGTGCAGAAGACTAAGGAAAAGAATGTGAAAGTTTTAACAAAATATATAAAGATTTTGTACTTCATGATAAAAAAAAAAGAATGGGCAGACTCCGATAATTTTTCTTCTGTAGTTAAGTTCATTGGTGAGGATCTTGGTGACAAAGAAATAGAATGCTATCTTGCTACATGCGGCAAGAATGCCACCTATCTATCAAATGTGTCAGTAGACAATCTTACAGAGGCAATATCTTTGTATTTAGAGAGGAAAACTTTGACGGCTTTGCAAGTAGCCACTTACTTTACATTGATAGCTGATGAGGCAACTGACGAAGCACAAAGAACACAGTTGGGTTTAATAGTGAGTTACAAGATAGCTGGAAGTCCGCTCAGAGAAGAGTTCCTCAGTCTTGTGAACCTGCGGCATATGCAGAATCTGTTACATCTGCCATTGAGAAGTTGTTGATAGCAAAAGCGATTCCAATCACTAACTTGCTGTTTTTAGCTTTGGATGGAACTAATGTAATGAGTGGAGAAATATCAGGTGTACAAAGACGTATACGGCACTTGACACCTCATTCTATTTATGTCAACTGCAGAAATCATCGACTAGCTTTAGTTTTTGTACATTTGATAAAAAAATATCCCATTCTACAGGCTGTGGATGCCATTCTCATAAGCTTATGGAAGCTTTTTCACTACAGCTCAAAGAAACAGCAAGTGGTTTTAGATATTCAGCAAAATGTGTATGGTGTAGATGTTTTGAAAATGTTGAGTGTTTTGGTTACGCGGTGGTTATCTCATGGACTTGCATGCCAACGAGTGATTGATAGGTTCCAGCAGTTGATTGAAACGCTCAATAATCTTTTCTCAAAGACTCAGGAGCCTGAATTGAAGGGGATCAGAGAGCAACTTCTGAATACAGATGTTCTCCTATGCATTCTGTTCTTGGCTGACTTCCTCAAAGTCATAAACAGATTTAGCTTGTGGCTTCAGGGCTCTACAATCATGTTTAGCTCTATTAATGCAAAGGTTCTAGTTGTTTGTCAGGAAATTGAAGTGCTTGCAAATGATTTACATACAGGGGAACACTTCAAGCAGTGTAAAGATCTGTTGTGTTTCAACCAAGAATGCACTGAACTTAATAGGAAAAAACGAAGCAAGAAAAATTATGGAATGAGTGCAGACAGCATAATCCAGGAATTTAAAGAAAACTTTGTTCACAATTTTATGTGATTTTCAGGAAGAAATGTCGGCTGCATTTGGTGTGAAAAACAAAATATTAAATGCCTTTGATATATTTCACACAATGAATTTAGATTTAAAGACAGTGGAGACTCCTGAAGAATGCCTGGATATATTGTCATTTTATGGTGGAGAGCAGCGAAATGAATTTCAGGGGACTATGAAAATATCGGAACCCATACTTAATGCATCTGAAGGTATGATGGAAAAGAATGGGTTCGATAAAGAGATATCTCTTGCAAAATTGTATTTTGAGACACAAAAGAATAATGAAGCAAGTGCATTTCTCAGAGAAGACAAGAAATGTGAGGCCAAAAAAACTCAAGAGAAAAATTTCTACAAACGATGTTTTGACAATTCTGGAGCATAATCTTCTGCAAACATCTGGACTGCTTATCCTAATTTAATGAGGTTATTATCATTATGCACTATCATACCTTCATCAACAGCATCTGTCGAGAGACTTTTTTCTCAACTGAACCTTGTGTGCACCGATTTAAGATCAAAATTGTCACTAACCACTCTTGACAGACATCTTCGGATCATACTCAATGGACCAGACAAGCTTACAGATATTGAATGCCTTTCAATCATTGATATTTCCAAATCAACTGGAAATAGACGTATAAGGATATGATTGTTGGTACGTTTTTATATTTTTCTGAAGATTTAGCAATTCTCACTTTTTAACTTGAAACTCAATTTGATTTCAAATTAACGTAAAATAAAGTAATGCAAAGACTGCGACACACAGATTTTTTTTTTTGTATAAAGTAATAAATAGGAAAATGAGGTTGCTGTTTAATTAGTATTACTTTCACTGCTATTTTGAACATTTTCACAAAAATAAGGTACATCTTCACAAAAACAGGACCCTGTGCAAAAAGTCTGGACAGACCCCTGGTATGAGAATGTAGAAAATTAAAATATTGAAAAAATAAAAAAAATTAATATAAAAAAATATATTTTTATATCTCCTTCGGCAGTACAGGCCATCATACCCCCTTCCAATTTCGCCTTTGGTGAAAATCTGGGTTTGGAACCCGTGATTGCGCAGTGGTAATCGGCTAAAAATATGATTTTCTAAGGTTTCAATTTTGAGTTGGCTATTCCTTTGAAAAAAAGCTCTAGCTCACACAACTATCACAGACCTACAACAATTTGTGTACATTAAATTTCAAATCCATGTATTACCGATTTGGAGGATAGATGCAGGGCCACAACTAGGGAGAAGCAGGTGGGTCTGGTGCCCCAGGCTCTGGACTAGAGGGGTGTGATTCACCCTTTCTAACTGCTTCTACATTACAAGAAGTCAAAATGCACGCTTGCCCCTATTTGAGAAAGTATCTAGTTGCAGCCTTGGTTAGATGGCACCACCTACTGAACACAAAACACGCCAAACACTGGGCACATACAAGCACACTGTTAAGTTTCACTAACACGAATCTGACACAGCTTCCCACATTCAGGTGGGAAAATATGTGGCAGTTAAATGATGACAGATCAGAGTAATGGATCATCAAGGAGGGAAAAAATCATTCTACCAGGAAATCGCTTCGCAAGGATTTATATTATTTAATAGGGAATCAGAAGATGTGTCAGAATCTCATTTGCTTTGAATTCAATCAGAAGATATTATTGAAAGAGCTCAGGTTTTTTCAACAAAATGCAAAATTAATCAAAAAGGAATTTACAGTTTGATTTATTAGTAAATATATAAATGTGTGTGCCTAACTTTTAATTACAGTGGATCCTGCTGATAACGTTTTTCAAAAAACCGTCATAAAAAACATTGTAAGTAGGAAAACGTTTTGAACGAGAAATCTTAATGAGAATTACTTAGAGTTGAGATTATGAAAATAAGTTGTACTAAGTGGGAAAATGTTCTAAATGGGAATGTTATAGGCGGGATTGACTGTATATTTGTTTTAGATTTAATGCATATGATAAATCCCACGTGTTAAATTCTCAGTATTAATGGGCTTCTTTGCAAGCTTTTCCTTTTAGTAAACAACGAACGTAAAAGAACCTACATAGTTATAAGCTGGTAAATTTTTTTTTTTCAATGAACCTTTGGATAGGACATATTTTTAGAAATGAATTTGATTCATAGATACCTCCTCCTACCCAGAACATGGCCCGTATCTCTGGTGAAACAAAGAGATATAAGCAGTTGGTTTAAAGACATGGGCCATGCTGGAAAAAATTCAGAGATACCAGTGAATGATGGGGACCATACTTTGTTTCAAGATAATTTTTTTCGAGAGAGACCCACTTTCACTCAAAAAGGACCTAGATTTTACCAATAACCTGGGTCGCGGGACCCAGTTAAATTAGAATACAGTGGCATCCCTGTGGTCTTTATGTAAAAAATTACTTATAAAAAGTCAATGAATCTTCCGCTTCTGCAAACAGAACAATATAAGTTTTTAAAGCAGCGAAAAGTGAATAAAAACCTTGTCCTATATTTTAAGAGGCAGAAATGCATTAGTTAAAAGATTAATTCATTCAACATTTTGTTACATGATGCAGAACATTAAAAACAGAAAGGTTAAAGACATTTCTTTATGAGCACCAAGGGCCATGGTATATTGAGTGGAAGGCAGACTGAAGCGTATGTTTGATGGATAAAGATCTTCCTTATATATAGGCGGCTCGCAATAACGATGCATCAATGATGTCATCATGGCAAATCAATGTCACTAGCATCCAGGAGCAAAGTCATTGATCTCCTTTGGCTATGAAGAGACTACTGAAATATAGTCTGGAACTATTTCCTCCTCGTGACACTGGCCCAGCATGAAAGCAATTATTCATCTCATGACTGTTGTAAACTTGAAAAGAACTAAAAAAAAAGCTGAGATAACATATTATCCATGATTCCATTGGAAAAACTGTGCATTGCATAGTCCAGTTATGGCCACTACTAAAAGCAGTCTATTTTCGGGTCTTACATAATAAGAAAACAAAACTTTATTACAAACTTAAAACAAGTCTCACTGCTGACTTATTCCGTTCACTCCCTACAACTAAAACTAATCCCTAACCTCTCACACTATTGTTCGAATTAACGTTCTTAAAAACCATTGCTTGTTCTTTGAGCACTCAATCTTGGGATCTCTTCCTTTTCAGCAGATGCTGAATATTAGTTTTCACAATCAAAATTTCCAGTGCATAAGAGTGTGCGATATATCAACACCAATTACCACAAGCGACCAGCAAAAATTGGAAGTTCTCGATTATAAACATCCTACATCATCCAGCATCACGTAGAAAAGAATTTCAAATAAAGCAAATTATACGAGTTTGGGAACAACAAATCTGAGTTTATTATATTGTTAGCCCCTAACGAAACTTTTCTAGGTTAATAAAAGGGATGTAACTCAATTTTCATCACCACTAAACACAAGTCCACTTTTAGCACTGAAGTTAAGGGTTATTGAAAACTTACTTAAGGCCAGGATTAGACAATAAAAGTTTTTCTTTTACAAAACTTGAAAGAAAAAAACCACCGAAACTATTGGTTACATTAGCTCGAATGTAACCGATGCACTTATTGGTTGCGTTTCTCAAGTGTTTATAAATGAACTTTTGTAGAACTTTTATAGTGAAGTAGACATACACCATAACAAGTAAAAGTTGAATAATGAAGCTAAGATTCAATCCTTACCATTTGAATTGATCTTGGTAGCAGCTACCAATAAACTCAATGATACCACTCCGAGGAGGATCACTTCGACGACTAATACCAACCATGTTATTTTCAGACGGCAGCTCGGCTGTGACTACGAAATCGAAATAGCGGAAAGCCGGTTCGTAAAATCGTTTTCACTTGATCCAGGGTATGGCCATGGATGCATAAGGCCCTGAATAATTTTCAAGTCAAGTCAAGTCTTCACTTGACTTTGGCTGTTGTGTTCTGAAGTGCTCATTTTCGCAAATAAATAACAAAAATTAACAGACAAACGATATAAAATAACACAAGTGTTTCGGCACTTATTCCTCCTCTTTAATCTTCGACAGATTTGTAAAGCCTTTAAGAATCGAAAAACAAAATAGATCTAATTCAGTTCAGTAATTAAGCGTTAAATTTCAAAATAAAATTGAACAAAAATTCGATAAAAAAAACCCATCCAGAATGTTATAGTGGAATAAATAAAACCTCAGGAAACGTAAAAACTTGTTTAATTAGACAGGGTCACCAGATTCCGAACGTCCGAAGCAAAGCCGCTTGAAAAACGCACGCACGTGGCCCTTTGCAATACCTGCTAAAGCAGTGGTTCTCAACCGGGGGCCATATGGCCCCCTAGTGGTACTGGAATACTTCAAGGGGGCCACGGAAGAAAATTTAGGAAGGGCCATGACAGGTGGTTTGGAAGGCTGCAGAGAGCTTAGAAGAAAAATTAAGGTGTGAAGAAATAATGCTTTTATATTAGTGACTATTTACTTACAGAATCTAACTAAACCACCCACAAAACCAAGGCCGTCTTAGGGAATGGATCCCCCCGGGCCTCACCGCCTACATTTTGTAGCAGGTTCCCTAGAGCAGTGTTTCTTAACCTTTTTCAGCTCATGGCCCCCTATGGATTACATTTTTTTCTCGTGCCCCCCCCCCTGTCCTATCCAGGGCCCCCTCTACCCTCATCAAAGATTGAGATACTTTCTATTTTTTTATTATGAATGAAATTTTAATAAATCAGGGCTGGAATCCTGGAATAAATCTCTGGAATCCTGGCTAGGCACGGACTCAAAAATGGCGGATTATCATCTCTCCCAGGAGTCAAATCATATGTTAAAAAACAGTCTGTGTAAAATACGGTACGATCCAATGAACATGCACGATAAGTCGACCCTCCAAACACATCAACCGTTGCTCTGGCGGCCCTCCATACTTAGCTGGAAGTAACAGATGAAAATCATAGTACCAGATCCCATATAGTGCAGTCCCCCTCCCTCCATTATAGACATGAAGACCCGGGTCATGCCCACATAGACCCAAGGGATGACCCTGGTTCTGTGAACGGATCTGATGAATTATGAAAATAGTAATATTTTTTTCAACCATGTTTCACTTTTAAAGCTTTTTTCTCTTCACAGCTCTCTATGACTCCCTTCACCACCTGTCGTGGATCACCTTTCCTCTGATTTTCTCCCGTGGCCCCCTCCCCCCAGAATATTCCAGGACCGCAAGGGGGCCATATTGGCCCCAGGTTGAGAACCACTGCCCTAGAGGATGGGGTTTTTCGCAGGCGCCCGGCTAGATTTTTCACTGACCCCTCCTCTATATTAAATTTATAGTGTGAAAAACAAAAATGATGAAAAACCATATCAGGCCCCCCCCCGGGCTGCAGCTCTGTCATTCCCACTCTTGTGAGGGGTCATGATCAAGGGTCTCATGTCCATAAGTGACCCCACCTTATGATGTTTTGTAAAGTACAATAAATTTTGAAAATAAGGGGGAAATATGTAAGCTGTTTATTTCCGGCTAAGTATGGGACTACCATAGCATCACTTTGCCTAGGGGCCCATGATATTGAGCCGGTCCTGAATAGAACTCGGATTAGCGGCATAGGCGGAGATTGACTTGGAAGTCTGGAGGGGGGGGGGCAAGGTCATTATTGCTGGGGGGGGCACGATGATGATGATGTCAGCTCATATATACATATATACATTAGATCAGTCGACTCCACCTGTGACGCTGATGATTAGCCCATCATGATCCGCCCATGATTAGCGGGGAGCTCAATCAATTCTAGGCCCGTGGTCTGGAGGCCAATCTTATTTGCAAAATTTTCGTTCAGTATATATTCACTGAAAAAATCAATTCAATACGTATAAAGGATCTTGCTTCTAGATGAGGGTCGTAAACTCTGGGTAAGACAGGGGAGCCACGAGAAAAAAATGTGCTTCAAAGGGGCCACGGGCAAAAAAAGGTTAAGAAACGCTGTTCTAGAGCAGGCTATTATCCTCTGGCAGTGTCATTCTCTTGTTTGGTTTACACCAGATGGCACCCACTCAAAAATTAGATTAGGCTTTTCCGTACGTTACATCTTAATCATTACCAGAACCAACACCTGCTATAGCTAAGACGCCTTCATATACATCTGTACATATATCATCTGTATTAAGGGGTTCTAGCTATAGCATAAAGCCTCCACGCGAAACTTTGACGTCACTGAAGTCGTCCATTTCTCCTGTAGCCATTGGATATGGCCGACGTATGCGAAATTTTTTGCCTTTTTTGCAGTATATCAATGTAAGACGCCTTCATATAAAAGGGTATAAAGGGGTTCTATATCAATGAGGCTTTTCGAACAAAGCTGCATTAAGAGTACATCTTTCAAGCGGCTTTGCTTTTCGAATACACGTCATAATCATCATCAGCATCACTCTGAGGGACAAACACTGGATGATCCCCATAGAGATCAATGTTAAAATTGCGGATTTTAGCGTAGAAATGCGGAAAGTTAGTGGGGGTTTTCCGCCACATAATTAATTTTAAAAATTGAATTGAATTTTTGGTTTTTGAAATATTGAGTTCGCTTAGAGATATGAAGCCCAGTAAATTAAATATAAATATCCCGGTTCGGGCAACGATGTTTACTAACACTAACAAATTCCCTGGACGGATCATGCTGATCCATTGGGAATGCGTGAAGATCACGTTATTATTATTAAAATAATGAGCGAGACCCACTTTTGAGGTGGATATCCATGCAATAACATTGATTTCAACTTTTTATTTATATCTTCTAAAGCACGAAAATGAGAATTAATGTCTCCATATTATCTTATAATATCCAATTGTATCAATCCATATAGTTTAGGATGTTTTGAAATTAATTATGGGCCCATATAACTTACATTAAAGAAATTCCGCAGCATTAATCAATAATTTTTTGAAGCAAAAACAGGCAGACTTGAACTTAAAAAAAAAATCGAAATATCTAGCTCCCATTAAAAAGAAAAAACGATTCATTTCTAAGTTTCTTTAATTTAGATTTGTTTCTTTCTTGAGTCGCACAGGAAGTTACCATATTGGTTACTTTGTTTACCCTCAAGAAAGATAGAAATATCACGTGATCCAAAAAGCCTCATCACTATAGCTGGTGAAATGAACAACTTCAGTAACGTCACGAGCTTCGCACGGAGGCGTTTTGCTATAGACGGTGTTGCTAGAGCCCGGAAGTTCATGCACTAAAAATGGTTGAAATAAGCAAGCAAAAAGGCACTAAAAAAAGCATTTATAATTTATGGAAGGAAGAAAATAATAACTAGAAACTAAGGTATTAAGAGTTCAAAACTAGCTGAAAAATTGGTTGCACTTAATCCGTCTACTGTTTTAATTAAAGTTTACAATAACTACATTACTATCCAAGTTAAATTGATTTCAAGCTCAAAATAAAATGCTAGTAGACCCTCAGAACTGGGTGAATTCCGTGGCCAAAATTACCAGACGCGGAGCCTGTAGAGAAAATTATCTGTGGGGCTTTTTCGAGTTGCGAATAATTCTCGTTTATTTGTTGTATCGTTTAGAATAATCATTATCATTTCTATAGTTGAAACATAGCTACCTTGTTCTATTGTAAAAAAAAATTACATTGCCACATATGCATGACTCTTTCAAGTGCGAGGCCCTACGTGGCCGCATCTGTCGTACACCCCGATGGTGACTCTGGTCAATTCAATAGAATACTAAATATGTATGTAAAATAAATAGTCATGGTTGTTTGCAATGCATTTATGGTGTAAATAAAACAAAATCAAAACAACATGAGCTACATAGCCCTGTATGTTCCTACCCAGCCTTGCGTGAGCCATGACGTCAACTGATGACCTCTGGGGACAGTCATCGGTAAACTATACATATACCAGGGTCAGAATTAGGCAGGTGCGAAGGGTGCAGCCACACCGGACCGCTAAATTTTAGGGGCCGCAAAACGAATTAAAAATAGTTTGTTTACATTGAGAAAAATACGTTGATTCCATTGAATTACATTTTGACTTCTTATCAAAGCAATGTCTTAAGATTCTGTCGATGGGACTCTCGACATCTATGACTTTATCTCGACAACCCCCCTCCCGAACCTACCGCCTGCATCTCGTTCGCACCTAAGTTGCACCCAAGTTCGTGCCCTGGGCAAATACTATTTTTGGGCGGCTCATCTACAGTTTTCTTTGAGGCAGAGGCGAGGGGAGGTATTTGCATGTAATGCAAAAGCAGCCAAATTCTGTGCCCTGTAAATTTGTGGGCACGTGCCCTATTTGCTCAGGGACGCTGGACAAGAAAGAGTGCCGAATTCTTACTCTAACGACGTACTTATTTAAAACTACTTGGAGGGAGGGGGTGCGCGGCAAAAATGCATGCGTGTCACAGCTGAAAGAGTATTTAGTTGTAACTCAGGACAGATAATCCGTCGTCTAGCCCTTCCATTGTGATGTACTGTGTACAGATGTTGCAGAGATGGCGTCCACATTTTGCAGCATAATGGGTCCAATGCCTATTCAGTCGGTTCTCTAGCCGGATAGTCCCCCCCCCCCCACAACCTTTAAGTGCCAGGGGCACACTTGAAATTTTTTCGCTGGGCAACGGGCACTATTGTTCAAATTTATTGTCTAATGTCTTTCTCAAATGTTTTTTATGACCATATGAAATAGTAGTTTGATATTCATTATTGGGTACAAATGTGAAAGCCTGGCGTGCACCAGGGGGTTACTGGGGAGTTGCGAAACTTCATTTTAGAGGGCCACAAACCTGTTTTCGCACCGGGCCGCAAAATACTTAAGGGACTTTGTCAGTGGCGGGCTTATCTCTCAGATCACTTATTCGCGTTTAAATGGAGCTGGAAAGGGGGGGGGGGAGATCTTTCTGATGATAATTGATACTGGGAGTTGGAAAATTTTGAAAAGTGTAATTCTTTTGTTCTCAATAACTCACAATATCCACGTTTTACAGATTACATTGCCTCTGAAATTCACAATTCATTAATAAACTTAAACGTATGTTAAAATAAGCATTTTTACGGCGGGAAAAGTTCAAAAAAGGCATTTTTAACGAAAAAATTAGAAAATAAGCAAAAAAAAGCATTTACGGCATTTTTCCTGAACTTCCGGGCTCTAATCATCACCATCATCACTTGGAGGGACAAGCGGATGATCACCGTGTACCACTGAGTTATAAGAACAGAGTTTCTCTGTAGCTCAGTGCCCAAAGCGGCTGAAGAATATCTTTATTCAGCTTTGTCAGTGCCCTGTGCAGCCGAAGACATGCTACTCCCTTCCTTTTCTCTGTTTTTGTAATACAGGAAATCTTTGGTTTACGAACTTATCGTATTTCAACATATATAAGGAACCCCCGATTCCTTGAGCTTAAAAATTTGGAAGAAAGTTGGAAAAATATATCTATCCATGCATAACCACTTCAAACCTAAGCCAAAACAGACTGTTAAAAAAAATTGATTTGTTTTTATTGTGCATCAAGATGCCTTTTAAAAAGAATTTTTTTTAAATTAATGACTTAATTAACCCTTTACATCCTGAATTAATTTACCAGTAACTTTTTAATTATATTGTTGCATCATCAGATAAGTTTTGGTGTAGAATAACCCTAGAAAAAAAGAGTATAATACTTTTTACAGTAATTTAGTGATTAATTATGTAGCTGTTACTTAAAAGTACCGACAGTAATATGAGTAATATATAAGGAAAAAAAATTCAAACACACAAATTTTTATTTACACTACTCGAGATGAATTCTTTTTCATTACAACAGAGACATGCATTGCAAAATGAACATTTTGAGTGAGGTTTGGACTGTAACTTTCAAATGGAGCACATCTCACATCTTTTTCTGAGGTCCTAAATGCCATGAGCACCCCCCCCCCCCCGCACCTGAGGCTCCCGGGCTGTGCCCGGCAGTTATCAAAACTAGAAGTGTTAGTTTTATGCCCCAAAATTAATGTGAAAATGTTTTGAAAAAGCTCTGAACTTATGAATTTCTACAGCAGTGGTGTTCTCAACCTTGGCAAGCCCACGGCCCAGTTTCATTCATTTTTGTTAGTGGAAGGGCCAGACACAAGACCAACGGCAAATGAATGAGGAAAAATTAAACGGCTGATCATTCGCGGCCCGGCGGTTGAGAAACACTGCTCTACAGCATCTTGAAGCTTCAAATGACCTGCTGATCCACGGATCACAGAGTGGATAATATGAATGGTATTTGGGGGCGTGAATATTACTCACATGAAACCAAATTCTTCAACTAACTCTTTTGTCAAAAAATAAAAAATAAAATAAAATAAAAATAGCCGCATATGACCAAAGACTTCTGAAATATCCTTTCCTCGAGATTTAGTACTTTTTGTGTGTTCGTAAACCTAGACTAGTTCGTAGACCGAATCAGTTTTCGTTGTTCGTAAACCGAGCCGTTCATAAACCGAGGGTTGACTGTATGCACTTCTTTGATTTTGCTCTAGAAGCCTTAGATCATATTAATACTGTATTGTTTCTCTTTTCTTGGTGTAGAAAAAATTTTACCAGCCACAGGGAAATTGTAGCCAAAAACCCTGCTTAAACCAAGTCTAATTGTGAGGCACGGCCGTCTTAAGAGCATCATGGGCCCCCGGGCCAAGTGATTTTTCTGAGGCCCTACCTGGCAAATTCTTGAAAATTTCAACCGGTTTTGATTTTTGTGAGGCCCCTCTTCTCTTGAGGCCCTCAGGCCATGCCCGGGCGAGCCCATGCCTTAAAACGGCACTGTTGTGAGGATGATCGCTGTAGAAATCAATATTATAAAAGTACTGATTTCACTGTGGAAATGAGGAAATTTAGTGGTTTTCAGCCACGTCAATAATTTAAAAAAATTTTGAATTGAATTCCTAATTTTAGAAATCTTGAGTTTGCTTAGAGATAAAAAGAAAAGAAAATTAAATTTTGAATAATAAGCCGTACCCCTTTTTTGAGTTGGATATACACGCACGCCCACACACACATTGATTACAACTTTTTATCTATATTGCATCTAGAATGAAAATGAAAATTTAAGTATCTGCATTATCTATTAATAAAAAAAAACTGCATCAATTCATATATTTTTGAGTCATCATATCAGTTTAAGACTTTCTAAAATTCATAATGCCTCATAGAATACATTGAACAGGGGCATCGCATCGGAAATGTTTTAGACCTGTGGTGGGCAATCTGTGCTGCTTCAATCCTTTAGCATCCATTCGATGAACCAATATTTTTTCGACTCTTCCATGTCATTCTAATCCCCCTTAGGCTTTCATAAATTAAATAGCTTTTATTTTTTAATTCCGGCAGAATTTTTTAAATGAAATCATGCGAAAAAATGGAGCTCTCAATTCACGTATTTCAGATAGGCTTTCTAAAATGAACCACCATTTTTCCGTTTTTTGCATGCACCAGCAAGGGAGGGGGAGATTGCCTGAGATGTCATCATTTTGAGGTAAAGCTGTCATCATTTTGAGGTAAAGCTGTCATCATTTTGAGATAAAGCTGCCAAATGACGTAAAAGTGGCAAGTAACTGAAAAATTTTCTGAGAAGTGGGTTGGTAGGATAAATAAATTTGGAAGACTTGGATCACATTTGATATTTTCTGTCGGTTACTTTATGCCCCTGAAATTGTGTATAGTGCTACCACCTACCTTCCAAACAGGGAGTGAGTAAAACAACGCGTTTGAATTTTTTTATCTGAAGATGATGTCACTCTCCGCTATTCGCTTTATGAAGGTTTAATAGCTGGCTGATTCGAAGATGAATTCAGGAAAGAAAATTCAACTGCCTCTGCGGGTAATCGACCTGACGTCCTCTCGCATGCCGGCCTTTCACACCACCCGCTCGGACGTCGCTTCCCTCCTCGGGCCGATAAAGTGAGCCCCTGCCCGGACCTGAAAATATCGACTCTTGTTTTCACCGCAACCAGAAATATGGCAAAACTGATAAGTTCAAACAGGATATTCCAAAATACCGGACGTGGGCAATACTATACCACGGCCGGAAATGTTCCAAAAAAAATTCCAAATTTTGCTAGAAAGATCAGAACCAGAACAATTAAAACTAATTTAAGAGATCAAAAAATGAAGATGGAAGGGAAAAAAACGACAGTTGGATTCGAACTCTCAACCTGCGGTGATAGTGCCCCTTACGCTAACCACTACACCAATTACGGTAAACGGTTAAGGTAGAATTAAGTGAATCTATTGTTAAACGTCGCCACGAAATATGTTGCCAACCAACAGTCGCGAGAAAAACGCACGTGTTAATATAAGTAATGCACCAAATAGTGCACATGCACACAAAACAGGAGCGAGAAATGGTGTTGCCAGTACGCATGCGCTGCATTGCTGATCAAAAATACTGTTTCTCGGAGTATGTGCTACAGGCAGCACACTACAGAAGCAACGCGAACTTCTTTCCTTAGACTTACATAAGTTGCCATCTGGTGGCAAAAATTTCATTTTATGTGAACTATTAGCTGAATTAGGTCTCATTGTCCATGTATGGACCTATTTAGCACATATAAGCTCTTTGGAAAGAAGTTTGTTACTTCTGTAGCGTAGTGGTCTAGCGCGCTCGCCGGGCATGCGAGAAAACGTGGGTTCGATTTTCAGTAGAAGCAGTTGAATTTTCTTTCCTGAATTCGTCTTTGCATCAGCCAGCTGTTTTACCTTCGTATAATCTTTTTTGTCGTATTTCTGCTGCTCGATAACGTTACTTTAAAAAAAAATTAATCATAAAGGGGCCCGTGTGAAAGTTTGTTTGGGGGCTCGCAAAATATCCAGCCTAGGGCTCCGCCTTAGGATGTGGGGGCCATGGATGGGCCTGACTGGGGTCCAGTCCAGGGGCCGAGAAAATACTTGAAAATTTTTGCTTTTTCATACTATAAATTCCCTATTCAGGGGCCCTTAAAAAATCTGGCCTTGGAACCAGCCAAAGATTCTGGCCTTTGGCCCTGATGCAGGAGGGGGCATGCAGAACACCACAGAAAACTAATACTATATGCCCACCACCACTACGCTACAGTGAAATTCTCTCTTTCTAACTAATCATTTAACTAATCATTAACAGTTTAAGAAGAGGGGAAGGATTTTATGTCAAGATGTCGAAGAGATAAATTACATAAAATTATTGCTATTCGTACATTTAATGAAAAAACCATACATAAACGTGGTGAATGGTTAATAATTGCACGCGAATCCCTCAATTCCTGCATTAAATTTTAGAAATTTATGCTGGAATGTGTGTTGGAAGAAAGCCAAATAAGTTTTCTAAGGTTTTTCCTTTTATTCTACTGTATGTGATCACATTTGTTTTCAGAGTGTCTGTTTGTGAAGATTTATTCAAAAAATAATAATCTTTTCGTGCATATGCATGAGGAAATTTTACCACGGGGAAATATTGCCGTTCGTCGTTGTGCAATATCATTATGATGTTTTTTTTGCACAAGTAAAACTTGCCAAAATTTTAAAAAATACCATGACGAGACAACAATACGCCATTATATACATGCATTACATACATGCATATATATCTATGAAAGAAATCCTCAACAGCCTTACGTTCTGCTCCATGAGGAAATGGTATTGAAAAACGGGTGTAAAATGCAAATTCTAAATTTAAAAGTAATTTCAAGTAATTTTATATTAAAGAGAACTGTTTGATATTTAAAATTAATTATCGAATAAATATTTTTAATGATATTATTCTTTTCAATCTCACAGATCGTCATAAAAAAAATTATTGGCAATTCTCATGTCTTGTAGTAACCCAGGGCCACCTTCACCAGATGAAAGGCCCAGTTTTTAAATCGAGGCCTCTACAACTAGGGTCACTGGCAGGGCTGAAACTAGGGGAAGCAGGCCACAGGCGGAGATAGACTTGAAAGTCTGGGGGGGGGGGGGAACGATGATTGCTGGGAGGGGCATGATGATGATGATGTCAATTCATATATACGCATTGCCCCCCATGCCCCCCGTACCACCGCCCATGAAGCAGGCGGGTCTAGTGCCCCGACCGTCAGACCAGAGGGGAGACGAAAATTTCATCCTTTATCTCTCCATCAACATTACAAGGGAGCGCGAAAATGCGAGCTTGCCCCGGCTGGCCAATCATCTAGTTGCGGCCCTAGTTGCCGGACCCTGTCTAAATTCCTATCATACTTTAATAGAATGAGGTAAATGTTGCGTTATTTCTTTCGAAAATCATATACATCAATTTCTTTCAAGTGAGAAAAAAATTATGCAATTAGTTTTGTAAATTAATTCGCGTTTTGATTATATATCAAAAATATTATTAAATTAATTAGATAAATATTAACATTTTGTATGATACAAGCAAAATTAAGAGGCTGAGACTGAGTTCTGTCCAGTTTGACCACACATCCAGGCGTTTAGTGGGCCGCTGTGGTGGTCGAGTGGCCATACTGACGGACTCTTATCGCGAGGACCCGGGTTCGAACCTCACCAGCGCAAGAGTGGTGGTTGGCTGAAGTTTGTTTTCTGTGGTTCCCAACTTCGAAGAGCGAATGCGAGCCGATCTTCCCGTCAAAAAGCCTCACCAAAGAGAGAAATAGGCCTAAAACGTTACAATTATTACACTTCACTCATAGTTAGAAAAATTGATGACAGATGGCAGCACACTATAACAAGCATTACACAGAAACAAAACTTCGCGTTAGTTTCACAACACACACGCGCGCACGTTTTTCAACATGACCCAGGTTATAGCGTCTAAAGATACGGGCGGGTTCATCAAGTGATAATGTTGACGTCACAGTGCTCGGTGATGGTTACGCATTCGCTGTTGTCATACTTAAGCTATTCTAAACCATTATTTCTTATAAGGATTTTGATTTATTATTTTCTGTTTTTAATATTGGCACGTGAACGCCTACTAAGTATTCTCGTCTTTGTGAAGTAAGATAGATTTGAAGGATTCTTTTTTTACGATTTTCGATGCATCGTCGCGGGGTTGTTTGGTTTAAAACACGTTGGTTTCAACCAAGTGGTTTGTTTAAAAGTGGTTTGTTTAAAAATCAAATAAAAGTGGTCAAAATATCATTTTTTTTTCCTTGAAAAATATCATATTGCTTCATTATTAGCCAAAATTTTTTATTTTTACCACATTTTACATCCTTGGGGTACATCCTGATGGTATATCTTTAAATGACAAGATTTTATAAGTGGTTTTTTTCAAAAAGTTTCATAAAAGTGGCCAGCATATATATTTTTTCTATATGAAGTTTCGTAGTTATTTAAAGTTATAAAGTTATATACAGAAGCCACAAAATTTCGCATTCTTACAACATTTTCTAACCTTTTGCTACATTCTGATGCTCTATATCTTTAGCAAATTCATGAATAAGGATTGCATCACACATCAAAATGTAGTGGTGTATAATCTTACAGGTTTCTTTTCCCCCTAACAAAGAAGCAGCAACAGTAGTGACACCATCTTGCTAGGGGCAGGTAGTCCTATAATCCAATAGACACCAGCTGTCCTTAAAGGACAAAGACTAGTGTACTAGTAGTTACATTACCTCACATACATTTTCATTTTCTTTCCCATAAGAAGTAGCACATCTTCTACTGTATATCTCCCAGTCTTAATATTCAATAGTTGTTTTTTTTATACTTTCACATGGTAAACCCAGTTAATCAAGGTTCTACTGTATAATAATAACAGATTTATGAAAAATAATCAGCTATATACAGGGTGATTATAATTTGAAGTTTTGATTCCAAAACTATTCAATAAGAACTACTGTGGTCAGAATGACTTGAAAATTTGCATAGATACTCCTGAAGCAATGGAAGTTTCTTTCGCAAAAGGAAAAAAAGTGCAAGTAGATGATGCTGTACTTAGCCAGCAGTATAATCTATTTTGTGCAACCACATCATTTCGGCACTTCCACAACATCAGTGTGTGGATAGAACTTCTATCAAGATGCACATTGCATAGTGTTAATTACCATTAATAAACATTTTATTTTAATTAATTATTAGAAGTTTCAATGATTTTTCAGAAATGTTATTGTTTTTAATGTTAATACTATTTAAAACAAAAAAACCGGTTTTTTGCTTTTTTTGCCAACCTTGCATCGTCGGCCATTACCGGGCTCACAAGGGTTGTTACTCTTATAAGTCATGAGCCCGCTAGTATTTTATAGGCGTCCTAGCCCAGATCTTCTTCGACCATCAGCTTATATCTCTTTATTGAGACAGAGTGGTGGGGCCATGATCTGGTTAGGAGGAGAGGAGGTATGTATATTGACAACTTTTACTTTGGATGATTTCGCTTTGATGATAGTTATGTGACCAACTGTTTAGCGCCAGATGACGAAAACCGGCTGGATATCCAGTTTTTGTCTCAATGAAGGGTCAGTCATGGGTGTCCATTTTTGATGAGTTGGAAATCGGCCATCCCCTAAAGGGACGAATAATTTTCTCTAATTTGTTATGTTACTCGAATTTTGATATGGTGAAGAAGAGCCACTTTTTTGTATGACAATATTTTTTTAATTTATATTATGCAGTTAAACCCTAATATAACTCACGATTTAACTCCAATCCCCCTTGGCACCAGATATTTTCAGTAAACAAATCCTCTAAATAGGGACAGTTGCGTACGCAAGATTTTTTCAAGTTGGGGGGCGGGGAGAGGGAGAGATCATGTTTTCATTTCCTTCTTGAGGGGATACAGACCTATTTTAAGATTATTGTAATCGTCAGTCTGTGTAAGAGGTCAGGACCTGTTTCTCGCATGCGCAAACGGGGCACATGCACAGAGTCCACAAATTTTCCGGAGCCCCAAAATTGGCTGCCTTTTGTATTATAGGAACAGGCCCCCCCTCCCCTCCCTACGCTTCTACCTCAATGACTAAATATGAGGGGCTCCCGAAAATTCCTATTTTCCCAGGGCCCGAACTTATGAGAAACGGGCCCTGGGAAACAGGAAGTGTTATTTCTCTTTTTACTCGGATTTAAAAGCAGATAAAACAAATAATCTCAGCTCGGCGTGGGGTGAAGTGCAAAAAAATCCTCTATGCGTATGCCAATGTAGAGTGTATCAGGATTACAACATGTTCAACCGTGTTTCATTACAACGCCAAACTCGTTATAGCGCATTGGCGTCTTAACGTATGGGGCCTACCTTGGCACGGCCCTCAAGAGAAGAGGGAGCTTCAATAAAAAATGAAATCTGGTTGAAACTTTCTAGAATTTACTATGTAGGGCCTCAGAAAAACCACTTGGCCCGGGAGCTCATGATGTTCTTAAGACGGTTCTGGGCGTACACAAGGCCCTCCCCTTGAGTCGAGATTATAGTGTTATTTTGCAAGAAAAACGTAAATCCCCTTCTTCAAAAAAAAAACGTAACCCCCCTTCTTCAGAAAAAAACGTAACCTCCCTTCTTCAGAAAAAAACGTAACCCCCTTGCACCTTGAGAAAATCCCGCGCGTACGCCTATAATATAACATTAGAATTCTACAAAACCGATGGTCGCGTTAAATTAAGTTTTTACAGTATTAATTTCAAGTATCACCAACGCAAGGCCCCATCATGTATGGGGTTCAGTCAAAGCCTCCTAGATACATAGGCGGATAGAGGGAGGGAGCGACAAGGGTGATCATCTCCCCCACCGTTTAGGGAAAAATTTTTACATTAGCATAGGTGGGATGGCGGATGAGGACGCCCCCCCCCGTTCACTATGCATACTTTTAGTGGTTCACCTTCTCCTCATTTGGGGGGGGGGGCGGCTGTATCCGCTTATATGCTTATACATTATACTACTAGTCTCTATCTAGGAGGCTTCGGACCAGCCAATGTGGCAGCACCTGTAACACAGACCTAAGAGATACTATGTGGTAACCAAATTTTTTTTTTATTTAATAGGTAAAAAAATCATATCTAGGTGCTACTGTAGATCATAGCTAGGTGCTGGTTTGATTAACCGAACCGATTAATCGCACTAGCACCTAGTATATTTTAAAAATAATATTAAAAGAGTAACATTATGAAAATCGAAAGTAGTTTCGAAATCAGAGACTAATCTAAAATAACTGATTTTGTAAAAAAAATCCTAGTGAAGAAACTCCACGATATAACAAAAATGTTCAGCATTACTTGAAGCGTACAGTTTTAATCGATAAGTCAATGTGAGTTTACATATAGTGAATAGGTGAATGTGAAATGAATAAAATATATTTTTGTAGCAGCATCAGTTAATAAAAAGTAAGTTACCTAATAAGTTTGTTATAAAGTAATATCATTTAAAAATCCGATTAATCAGTTGATTAATCGATTAAATACTTTTGATTAACCAGTTAAAAATTTAAATCGATTCCCAGCCCTAAAATATACATATCCGAATTTTTGCTCAAAAGGTGGAACTGCACAGTTTAGTATTTAGACCCCGCTTTCTGGTTCTGATTTGTTCTCCTGGGGGTACCATGCTTTAGGGCCTCAGTTATGTTTATATGGTTCGATATAGATGCGTTTACTGTCGTACAAGTTTTGTTGGTCGACCATCAAAAGAATACTAGAACAAAACTTCATACTTCGTTCTCGAAAGTGGCATCTTAAAGGATGGACCAACAATGTCCACTCCCTGCCAAGTCGAAAGGTGGGGGGGGGGGACAAACCATTAAAGATTTTTATTCATTCCTAAATGCTTTTTATTTTTTATTTCTCTCACTTCAATATTTCATTCCATTTTATTATAGGCTGTTTTATCCGAGAGTTTTACCCACAAAAAGAATTTTTCTAATTCCATTTTTAATAAAATGGTCCCCAACAAGTTTCAGTCACTCCCAAAATCATTAAGACAGCCTTGCTTCTCTAGCATTAAATAATGTGTTGCAGATATTTTACATTCAGTGGATGTATCAACATTCATCTATTGCTCACCAACATCATTAATTATCGATAATTATTAAGCTAACATTGTCTTTCTTGATGTTGTACCTCTGGTTGGTATGCACTTTATACCATCAGCATGTGTTTGCGATTGAAATAGCTCTAAAAATTTATAATTTGAAATTTTTCGGTATCTCAAAAAATCAAAAAATTAATTAAATCCAAAATTGAGATTTATTACTCACCTAATTACCATCATTTAAACGAATATTCAGGGCCTAATTTTTTTTTTTTGGGGGGGGGGGGGGCTCTCTTTTCCAGCTTCCGTAAAAAAACACCATTACAAAAAACTGAATAAAATGCCATTAAAAGAATAAAATGAAAGTTTTATAGAATTAAAAGTAAATAATAAGATTTTAGAATTACAATAAGTATGAAACATCTTCAATGATTCAGAGTCGCTGTTGGCCCACCCGTAAGACGTCACTGAACAGTATACGTTTTACTACAGATGAACTTGGCGTGTATAGTCGGAACCCTTTGTTTTGAAGGTTATTCAGATCAGACTTGACTTGACCGGACAACTTGCACACATAAAAACAGTATATAAACACAGGCAAAATATCCATTCAATATATGCTGCTATCTTCTTTCTTTATAGGAGGGGGACATTTTTTTTGTTCGACGTTCCTTGGCCACCTCTAGGGGATTTTCGTTTTAACAGTGCACGTGTGCACTCGGAAAGTCCTGCGTTATGTTTATTTTTCACAGATGACACAAGTTGGGGGTAGTAGCATTTCTTTTCACAGCAAAAAGCTGTAGCAGCTGAGGAATTCTTTCACGATATAGCGGTATGTCCTCTCTGAAAGAACACGTGCATAAAGAAAATAAAAAAACAACCAACTTATATATCAGCGAGTCCAACTACCAAGGGAGAAATCAATCCCTTTACATACAAGAAAAAAAGGGTGTTTGCTGAGTATTCCTCACAGAAAAGAAATATAGCATCATAGCAACACCAGAAATCTTAGCATTAGCCTTTCTCAAAGAATTTTTTTGAATGGCATATTTATCTGATGAGTAAACAGGATGTTATAGATATGTACATAGAAAATTCTTATGCTAACCTCATATATCCCCGTTTCTATTCGGGGGGGAAAAACACGGCTGTCATACCAATCCGAAAAAAAAAATACTGATACTTAGTAAACATTGGTACAATTCGTATATACACCCAAAAGCACTGATATTGAGCTTTTTTGTGTGATCTGTCTACTTTGTTAAAGAAGTCCTATCTATCTCAGGTGTGGTTTGTGAAAGATAATCTTTTTTTTACCTCTGCATCTGATATAAGGATTCAGGTGCACCGAGAACAGATTATACGGTTATTGGAAGAATCTGATATTCTTCAGAACTAGTTTATGGTTTAAAATTCGGGAATGTATCAAATTTTTTTATCAATCAATTTGTTTCTCGCATTACTTAGCATCTATATGTGTGGAAATACAATTTTTAAAATAGTAAATTTTCAATTAAAGATCCATGGAGCCGCATGGACATACGATAGTATGGTTCTGAGGTACAGATATGTCAATGTCTTTGCAGTATTAAAAGCTTAAATCCTATTCTATCAAATACACCATTTTAAGTTTCTGTTGAGAAAAAAAACCCAACAAACATCGATATTAGAGGTTTCGCGACACCCTTAGAAATGTGAGATTAGGATATTATAAATATCTTGGGGCACCCTGCTTGTGATATCGTGTAGCTTCGGTGGCACTGAAAGTAATGATGACATACTGATCATTAATCATATCCCTCTTATTATGTTGATATAGACTCTATATTATAGAGGGTGCCCTGTATAAGTGGCCTTTATCTCATCAACCTTCCGTTGTAGAGGTATGATTCTAGTTTAAAAAATGCTCACAGGCGTTCAAAAATTACCCCGTACCAGTTTTGAGTGAAAATACACAATGCGTAACAAAATAAAAAAAATCTAAATTTTTATACGGTCCCCCGTGTTCTAATTTCAAATTAGAAAGTTGTTGCCCTGTCTCTTCTGAGTCAAACAAAAAAAAATATTCCATGTTTCTAAGTGCAATATTTTTTTTTTCTTTTTTTTAATTGGACAAAACGGAACACGTTACAAAATACATAATGAAAGACAGATGACAAAACAAAATACATAATAAATAAACAAAAATGGACAAATGGACATACATATACACCCACTCTGTGACCCTCAAGGGACTACTTGTCCTTCCAGAAGGTCGAATAATTTGTAATACTATATTTCTATTTTTCAAGCAACCTTCATTATTGTTCTATTATCATAAACAAAAAAAAAACATTAATAATTTATGATCGTGTGCACGCACAATAATTGGATTTTTATAACATCACAAAAATATGTTGAAAATATTTAAAATTAAAACAAAAAATACATCTTGTTCATAGTATTATCTCTTCAAATTTTGATTAGTGTTCATGAAAATTGTTGAAAATATAGATATTTATAATAGATATCTCTATGCACAAAAATTAAACACATGTATTGTAAAAGTTAGAAAAAAAAATATATATATATTGTATTAGTAAATATTTCTATTGTATTAGCGTTTCAAACACAATGCTCTTTGCAAAATCAAAAATATTATAATTCAATCTTTTATTAGTATAATTAGTAGTTTGGTATTTATTTAATACCTTTGGAGCAGTGTAACTAAAACTTTTTTTGAATAGAGTTTTATTTGTTTTTCTCACTTGATATTCCATACTTAATCTACTTGAAGATCTGTTTCGATTCTTTATTAACCATTCTTCATTTTCTATAACAAATTTTATTATTCTGTATATATAGTTTTGTCTTATGGATAATGCATGGCACTCAGTTTTGTTTTGGTTAGTGGGATTAGTTTTTATTGTGAATCTGATTTTATTATATATATTATCTAATTTATTAGATAAGAGTTTAAAAATAAGTTTATAAATTCTAATTTATTAACAGAAATATTCGAATTATGGAGGAAATTTTGGAAAGAACAGCGTTAAAAGCGGGTAAAACGGTTTTTTACAGTTTTTTAGGCCGTGCTAGACTTACAGGACATCCATTCTGTATAATTTTATATATCCCCGCATTATCTCACACTTTGAAAGTAACTGATCTATGTAATTTTTATTTTTCTGTTATTATGTGATTCATTTTTATGAAATACATATATATTACACTGAATTTTATTTTCTACTTAACTATGCATAACATTCCCTATCATGTGTAAATTTATCAAACGAGTTTCATCCGAGATTCATCTGATTTTTAGAGGCGTTGAGTTTGCATTCTTTTTTCAAGTTCAGTACGCATACTGTCAGCGTAAGTCTAACAGCGGCTACTGGTTTATTGCATTAATATCAACGACTCCAAATCACTTGGCGCAATTTCATGCTCTCTTACACTCTTCTTTATTAACATTAAGCCCCTTAACTAGTTTCAAAGTTCATATCATCATCCATTCCGATTCTCTGTCTCTCCTCCACCACCACATCACCTCCTTAATTGCTGAGAAGCCAACTTCAGAACGATCTTCATTTTGATACTGATTCCGGTCCTTCATTTATGTGACAGTTTGTTCCCATGTCCTGTTTCTGTGTTACAGCCATGCCCCCCCCCCTTCCATAATTGTGGGGCTGATAGGGCCTGGAACGATTCTCATCATTTTTTTGTTTTTTCCCGCTATAAATTCACTATAGAGGGGGTCTGCCAAAGAACCCAGCCTAAGGGCCCTGCTCCTGAATGGGGGGGGGGGCATGGTTACAGTTATCACTCTTTTTACGTGATCTCACTTTACAAGAGCCATAAGATTTCCCCTGACGCTATTATTTTGCAGAACTAATTAATTGCTTAAAGTGAGGGACACGCAATTAATTAGTTCTGCAAAGAAACGGGGTACGCGGATTTGTTGTTTTAGCACGAGGGAACTTTGCTGAGCAATATTGATATAAGGTCCACGTGGCAAATTCATCGTGGCATCAATCTCATTACAAATTCATCACAACCTTTTAGATTTTGTTTTCTGTGTTTTAATAAGAATTTCATTTTTTTTTTCAAACTGTTGATTTGTATTTAGATTTTGGGAGTGAAAAATAAATTACTGTGATCTTCAGAAAAAAGATGGAGGAGCCACCTGGAACAGGCAGTGCTATCTTAACGCATGGGACATCCGGGCGCTTCCCAGGCCTTCAAGAGAAGAGAGGGCCTTACAAAATGAGATCTTGTTGAAATTTTCGAAAGTAAGCAGGCAAATTTTCCAGGTAGGTCCTCTGAAGAATCACTTGGCCCGGAGGCCCATGATGCTCTTTAGACGGCGCTGATAACAGGGTCACCTTTCCAACGCAATAAAAGCCAGTGAACTAAAGTGCGAAATATTTTATTATCCAAATTTTAATGACTTGTGGGTATAACATTGTATTTTTTTTCACACGACAATTTTTCGCGAAAAATTTTCATACGTTTCTTGTTATAAACACGTGAGCCATAATATTTCATACTTCCGATACAGCAGGCGGCCCTTACCTGTCACGGTACCGGTACGCAAATAATTGTAGGGCCATGGACGTCTTAACAGTTTCGTGGAGGGAATCGGCATCCAAAAATTCATACATTATTTCACAATAAACATACATACAGGTAAAATACAAACACACAAATTAACACAAAAATTAATGAAAATTTCGAATTGATGAAAATTCAAAACGGAAGAAAATTTTAAACTAATGAAAAAATAATTCCGAAACTAAGGAAAATTAAGACCTAACGAAAGAAATAATCTAAAAACTAAGGAAAATTAGGATTCATGATATAAGCCAAGATTACACTATAAAAGTTTGCTAAAAGCTCTTTTTCGAGTTCTATAAATGAACTTTTATGAAACTTAAAAAATGCAATCAATAAGCGGATCGGTTACATTCGCTCGAATGTAAGCGATACGCTCAATCGTCACATTTTTCAAGTTTTGCAAAATATCTTTTATATAACTTTTATAGTTTAATACGGGCCTAAGGCCGTGATTACACTAAAAAATTTTGATAAAAGATCTTTTATAAAACTGGAAAAATTCAACCAATAAGCGCATCGGTTACATTCGAGCAAATGCAACCGGTGATCTTATAAGTTTATACTTTTTCGAGTCTTATCAAAGAGCTTTTACAAAACTTTTATAGTTTAATCCCGACCTAATTCCGATATTACACTATAAAAGTTTGATAAAAATCCTTTTATAAAGCTTGAAAAATGCTAGCAATATAAGATCATCGGTTGCATTTTCTAGAATGTAACCAATAATCTTATTGATTGGACTGTTCAAGTTTTATAAAAGGGCTTTTATCAAACTTTTATAGTGTAATAACAGCCTAAAATTATAAAAATCATTTTATAAAACAAAAAATTCAACCAATAAGATTATCGGTTACTTTTGAGCGAATGTAACCGGTTATATTATTGGTTGAATTTTTCAAGAGCTTTTACAAAACTTTTATAGTGTAATCCCGGCCTAAGGCCGGCATTACACTATGAAAGTATGGTAAAAGTACTTCTATAAAACTTGAAAAATGCAACCAATAGGCGGATCAGTGAAGTTCGCTCGAATGTAACAGATGTGCTTATTCGTTGCATTTTTCAAGGTTTATAAAAGACCTTTTATCAAACTTTTATAGTGTAATACCGGCATAAGGCCGGTATTACACTATAGAGGTTTGATAAAATCCCTTTTGTAAAACTTGAAAAATCCAACCAATAAAACTCATAGGGTACATTCGATTAAATGCAACCAATACGCTTATTGGTTGGATTTTTCAAGTTTTATAAAAGGATTTTTATCGAACTTTTATAGTGTAATACCGGCCAAAGTTTTATAAAAGTGCTTGTATAAAACTTGAAAAATCTAACCAATAAGGTTAGATTCCAATAAGGTTACATTCTAGAAAATACAACCGTTGACCTTATTGGCTGCATTTTTCAAGTTTTATAATAGGACTTTTATCAAACTTTTATAGTTTAATACCGGCCTTAGACATATAGTATACGGAACTTGGAAGATAAAAAATTACCGATTCGGACATTTTTGATACTTTTTCAAAATTCCTCAAATAAAAAAAAAATTCCTCAGGATATACAGTATTATTCTTTTAAAATTTATAAATTACGCCATACAATGACAAATATAAAAACATATACATATATTGAACCATTTTATGATTGCTCAAGTGTTTTTCTTTTTGTTCCGCCTGGAAAACAACAAAGATTACTAAACGATTCAGTAGTATAAAGCAGATATGACAACACATAACGACCCATCACAAAACGAGGATATACATCAGATAAATTATCTGAGTATAATTTGTTGTTGTTGTTTTCTCGGGGAAAATCAAGTTGGAAAATAAAAACATAAATAAAAGAAATTGATTTATATTCATGCAAGCTTGGAAATAAATATTTCGTATACTAGATGGGCATAGAGATGTTTTTTTCTCACACTCTGCATGTTATCGGCCCTGACAGGATGTTGTCGCGATTTGTTCCTTCAAAAGCCATTGCCTGTTTTCCTAAACCAACTATTTCCGATCAATAAAGTTCTATTAAATAGACATTTTCTCTCTCTCTAGCTCAGACTCGTAAATAAACACATAGAAAATAAAATCGCCAATCACACATGCTTTGGCTTGAAAGATCAACAACAATCCGGACCATTGATATCATCCGATGGCTCTTTCTCTGCTTTTTGGCTATATTTCAGTTTGGTGTAGGACGGTGGTTCCCATCGTGGAAAAATTTGATTTTTAAGGAATGGGGCGGGGGGAAATTGAGAATGAAATTTCTCTATTAACGCTTGGAAACATTTTTTATATTGGTTCAAATTTATACGTTCTAAACAATTTCTTGATCATAGGCGGAGATAAACTTGAAAGTCTGGGGGGCACGGTCATTATTGCTGGGGGGGGGGGGGCACGATGATGATGTCAATTCATATATACAAATATACATTAGATCAGTTGACTCCACCTTTGACGCTGGGGACCCCATGCCCCCCCCCCGTATCTCCTCCCATGTTCTTGATGACTTCTTTTATTTTTCTCTCAGTGTTTTCTTTGGAAGGGGTTTGAACAGGTGTCTCAACGTTTTGGGTTCTACGGACAATTTGTGCCAGTAAGATGAAGTCTATGAACCGAATGCTTAATTTAAGGATGCAAAGCAAAAAAAGGATGGGATTTTAGATGACAAATAAAACGTTGTTATGGAACTATGAAGTTTTTCTCTCCGGTGGGAGGAATGGAGGGTTACCTCTCCTGATAAAAATTCTATGTTAGAGCTAGATGGGTGGGTGTGGGGGGGGGGTGGACATCAGAATTTCAGAGATACTTTGGTGGGGCCTGGCTAAAAAATAGTTGGGAACCACTGGTGTAGGAATTAATTGTAATTGCAATTTTTTGTGGAATTGCGTGGACGCTAGAGCAGCCCTTATATCGGACACGGGGCCTCCGGTGTGAAAATAATTCCGGTGCGTCCTTACCCCAATTTTATGTATTTTGTGGAGGAGAGAAATCGGCATCCAAAGATTCATGCATTATCACAGAATGTACAGAATGCTGGAAAATACCCACACACACAAAACATAGACACAAAATTTATGAAAGAAATAATTTCAAAAATAATGAAAATCAGGAACCAATGATCCAACTTATGTAAATTTAAAATTGATGAATTAAAAATGAGAAATAATTGAAAGATATAATTCCAATAATAATGAAAGTTCAAAATTAATGAAAGAACTACTGTAATTCTAGAATTGATGAAAATCCATAATTAATGAAAAAAAAATCCCAGAATTGATTAAAATTCAGAATTAATGAGAGAAGTAATTCCATCATTGATGGGCATTCAGTATTTATAAAAGAAATAATTTTTTTTTTCTCTCTCTCTCTCCAGAATTGTGATGAAAGAAATAATTCCAGAATTGTGATGAAAGAAATAATTCCAGAATTGTGATGAAAGAAATAATTCCAGAATTGTGATGAAAGAAATAATTCCAGAATTGTGATGAAAGAAATAATTCCAGAATTGTGATGAAAGAAATAATTCCAGAATTGTGATGAAAGAAATAATTCCAGAGTTGATGAAAGAATATTTTCAGAAGTGATGAAAGAATTCCAGAATTGATGAAAGAATAATTCTAGCATTTTGATAAAAATTTCAGAATGAAATCAGTTGGAGCTCAAACACCTTGTTTACTGCAAAAAAAAATTAATTTTACAGTATATGTATATTTTTTCACTACTATTACCATAAGTGCGGAACCTGGTGTGTGTGACAGCACCTGTCGCACTTCCCTAAGGGTGGCTCTGGTGGATGCTACGCACACATTCACTGATATTTTTTAACCCTTTATCTACCACATCGTAAAATGTAGAATAAGAAAATGATAATAAATAAAAATATAAAGATAATGAAAATAATAAATTATTATTATTTTTAAATTATTTGTTAGATAATTTTCGTTATAATTGAAGACAAAAAAAATACTGTTTTTCAGACAATTAATTAGCACATAACAACTTATCTAGCCTGGTACTTTCGTTAGTACCTTCGGTACATAAGGAGTCAAATAGAGCCCGTCTGAAGTACTTTGCCGCCCAGTTGGGAAATAAATAATTTTATGGCCATCTATACAATGTCTATTTTTATATGTATGACCCCTCATATAAGGGGCAGGCTGATAGGGCTCTAGTCTCATGGATAAAGCATCCGAGTGGCGTACGCCACCCACTTCATTCATTGAGGTAATCTATTTTAAATTTTATAAAAGAACTTTTATGAAACTTTTATAGCGTGAAACTGGTAAGTAAGAGGTCCTTAACCAGGGTGTCTGGGGGTCCTTCGAGAAATTTCAGGGGGCGTCCGTGAGCTAGGTTGAAAAACTATTATGGTATCCAACTACGTTCAAAACGTCATTTTGGAAGAAAATATCAATTTCTTTTATTTTCATTTTTTATGGAAGCCCCATTTTTTGTGATTCCAAAACAAGCCTTGTTTTGGTTATATGCTATCAGGCTTAAATCCGGGATAAGACCGGGATTACACTATAAAATTTTGATAAAATCCTTTTTATAAAACTCAAAAAATCCAACCAATAAAGCTCATAGTATTCGGTTACATTCGCTTGAATGTAACCGATAGTCTTATTGGTTTTTTTTTTCAATTTTCACTTGCAGGAGACCTTTTATCAAACTTTCATAGTGAAAACTTGGCCTTTACGCCGGGATTACACTATAAAAGTTTGATGCAATCCCTTTTATAAAACTTGAAAAATCCAGCCAATAATGCTCATAGGTTACATTCGAGCAAATGCAACTAATGATCTTATTGGTTGCATTTTTCAAGTTTTATAAAATAACTTTTCTAAAACTTTTACAGTCTAATACCAGCAATAGTTTAAAGTCTAATACGAAAAATGCTTGCTATATATATGTATGTTATATATATATTTTTTGACATTTCACTTGAGTTTGAAATTTGATTTTTCTAAAAATCTATTGATTTACGAATCATTACGAAATTTTAATATAAATTTTGCCATACACTGTAGTTATGAGCTAAAACCTAAGGTCTATCACATTTATTTGTCTAATTACAGTGTTTTATAAAAGATATTATGTTGAATGAAATTTCAAAAAATTTACACGTACATCAACAAATTTGGATGTAACTTATGAGCATACAGTCCTTTAAATTTCAGTTCGTAACCTTCATCATCACTAGCTGAATATACTGCAAAAATAACAAAACATTTCGTTATTTCGTTCGTTGAATTTTTTGCAATCATGTTTCGAATATTTTATGAATTTTACGTAAAATTTGCCATGAAAATAACGTTTTCTTAGAAAAATAACATAGGTAATAAAAAATGTATTCTTGTTATATTACCATTCTGAGACACTTTCTATCAAAATATGTTATTGAAGTTCATTTTAGTACCATTTTATAGAAAAGTGTTGAAGGTTGTCGGATTCCTCAACTCATTGTTTTTTACCATTGAAAATTATTTTGTAAGGGCGGGAGATCCGTGGCCTTTATTTTATTGGCACAGGGGATCCGTGAAACAAAGAAGGTCACGAATCTTTGCCCTAACACATTCATGCCCAACCCGTGACCCACGGGCCAAATGTGACCCTCGGAGTCACTGATGATGCCCGTCATCTCGAAACGAATTTTGTAAAAATTGACTAGGTGGCACATTTACAGACCACTTAAGTGGCCTATTTACAGGTAGCTAAAGTGACCTGCGACACAATTCTACATCACTTAAGCAGACCACGCCACACGACTTCAATGATCCGCGGGACCTTTGCAGATCACTTGAGTGACCCGCAGAATATTCACAGATCACTTGAGTGACCCGCAGAATATTCACAGATCACTTGAGTGACCCGCAGAATATTCACAGATCACTTGAGTGACCCGCAGAATATTCACAGATCACTTGAGTGACCCGCAGAATATTCACAGATCACTTGAGTGACCCGCAGAATATTCACAGATCACTTGAGTGACCCGCAGAATATTCACAGATCACTTGAGTGAACCAATCAGTCCCAGAGCTCTTAAACGGCCCACGACACATTTCCACATGGCTTAACTGACCCGCGTCACATTTACAGATAGCTCAAGTTACCAGCAGCATATGTCAGGGCAATAAGGGCTGTTTCATGACGCATCAAAGTCGGTACCCGCTGACGTCTTGTGCGACGTCATTGATCAAACAGAACCGAGTGCACCCGATCTGCTACCCTGACAATTACGATAGTTTGCAATCGCTGTACTGCCTATTTCACTGAATTATTTCCAAAATTATCTTTTCGATTATTGTCATCAGTATCTATATACAGGGTGATTCATAATTCAACGTACGAACTTTTAGGGGAGGAAGAAAACACAAAAACACACAAAACAGAATATATGTATGACCAGAAACCCCAACCTGATCAGCTGGAGGATAAACGAAGAGGCAGAAATGACAAGCCAATAATGGGGGGAAAACCTCTTTATTTAGCGATACTTTATACGAGGATAGTACGTGTACACTTTAAGTTTCACAACAAGTGCTCAAAATTCTTACTATCCACAGTTATGCAAAAAAAAGAAATTGTGATTCTGTTTTGTTTTTGTGTTTTCTACCCCTCTCCTAAAAGTTTGTACGTTGAGTTTCGAATCACCCTGTATTTATTGGTTTGCTTTTTTTTCCCAACATTTTAAACACTTAAGAGAGAGAAATTTTCGGTATTTGTTTATTAGGTGACTTCCACTGTGAATATTTTTCTCTGATCCATATCAGTTGAATCACACGCGTTCGTTAATTTTTATTGGAGTCGGTGAAAGCCAACTCACAAGACAAATAATTCCAATTGCCCTCTGAACTTTTCAATAATTTTTAATTATCTTTTTATTTCCATCTGAATTACTGTAGGTGTAGCTTTAGAAGCCTTGGACTTCGCTATTACCAATACAACAGCAACATAAAAACATGGGAAGCAAATATAAAAAAAGCTCTAATTATAAAATGTGTGTGTTTGAAGTTATATCACTTTGAATGCTAATATCAAAAGGTACACACATTATTACTTGCCAACACTTTCTTGAATCTAATCCATTTTTTAGCTTATAGATTATAAAAAGATTATAAAAATACCACACTCGCATACACCGTGGACGAGAAATCACTCACTTAAAACCGTAAAATAAGCAACTAAAATTTAAAAAAAGGGCACGTTTCGTGTGATGCTGTAGTCTGCTAAAAAGTGCTTGAGCAGTGACGTCACGCAGTAGCTCTGAGACCCCACCCACTGATCCAAGGCAGCAAGTGCGACTTCAAAGGGATGAAACAGCCCTTATTATATAGCCCTGACCATACGTACAGATCACTTGTGGCATAGTTCCAGAGCACTTGAGTGCAGGGCCGCAACTAGGGGTGGGGCAGGCTAGTCTGGTGCCCCGGAAGCTGGACCAGAGAGGGAGCCGAATTCACCTTTTAACTGCTCTTTCTACATTACACGGGAGAGCCACGTTCTTGCCCTGAATGACAAAGTTGCAGCCCTGCTTGAGCGGCCCGCGGCAAAGTTTCATATCACTCAAGCAACTCACGCTACATGTCCACAGGACTTACGGTGTTCGTTGCCAATTTTCACAGATCACTCAACCCAAGGCCGGAACTAGAGGGGACAACTGCCCCGGGCGGAAAAATTTACGGGATGGGAACAAAAAACACCGTATAAAATTACCGAATTTTAAAGTTATAGGGGCGGCAAAATCATGTTCTCAAATAGGAATGACGACAAGCGTCCCAAAAAAGGAACAATGGTAAATAATGGATAAGTGGTCCGTGACACGTTTTCAAACCAGTGAAGTAGCCCGCACTCTCAAAAAGGTTGAGCACCCTTGCCCTAACACAGGGGTCTTCAACGCATGTCCCGTGGGCCACATTTGGCCCTCGAAGATTTTTGCCGTGGCCAACCGATCATTTTCAAAAAATGGTTGAAAACATTGAAAAACGATGATTAATTCTAGAATAAATAAAAGAAATAATTCTAGAATAAATAAAAGAAATAATTCTAGAATAAATAAAAGAAATAATTCTAGAATAAATAAAAGAAATAATTCTAGAATAAATAAAAGAAATAATTCTAGAATAAATAAAAGAAATAATTCTAGAATAAATAAAAGAAATAATTCTAGAATAAATAAAAGAAATAATTCTAGAATAAATAAAAGAAATAATTCTAGAATAAATAAAAGAAATAATTCTAGAATAAATAAAAGAAATAATTCTAGAATAAATAAAAGAAATAATTTCGGAATTGCTGAAAGTAATAATTTCGGAATTGTCAAAAAACAATTCTAGAATATATAAATCAAAGAAATAATTCTGAAAAAAATTGATGAAAACACAGAATTAATGAAAGAAATAATTGCAGAATTGATAAAAAAATGTTAATTATTTTTTTTTAATTCTTTACCGAAAGAAATAATTTTTGGATTTTTTTAACAAATAATTTCAGAATAAGTGAAAAAAATAACTTATAAATCAGTAAGAAAAATAATTTAGTAATTCATGATAGAAATTATTTTACAATCAATAAAAAAGAATAATTGCATAATTATTCAGAGAAATAATTTCAAGATATTGTATATTGATTCATTAAAATAACAACACTATTTGCGAATATCATATTAGTAAAACACGTCAAACTGCTGGAGGTGAGTTATTCACAAAGATTGGTTATTCTAATTTAATTACATTTAATTATTGAATGAAAAATATTTAGAAATAAAATAGACATACCTACTGTATTATGGAAATGGACGCAGCATGATACTCGTATGAATGAAATGAATTATTAATCAAGAGTATACAAGATAATTTTTTCTGTCAAAAAATGCAGTGATTTTTGACTCTGCCTCCCTATTTTTAGTCCTTCTTTCATGAGAAAGTCATTAAATTTTTTGCAAGCAGATAAATGAATCGGCTGAATTCTATTGCTAAATGCCAAATTCTATTGGTAAATGCTAGATTCTGTTCATAAATTGATAAATGTTAAATTTTATAACTAAATTCTATTAATAAATAATTCTATTGCTAAATACTGAATTCTATTGCTAAATGCTGAGTTCTATAGCTAAATGCTGAATTCTATTGCTAAATGCTGAATTCTATAGCTAAATTCTATTGCTAAATTCTATTCGAAGTACAGATGACTATGTTCTGTTGGACAGTGTTCTTAGGAAAACAAAGGTCTGTCCTCTGTAGCTTAATGATCAGAAAGTGCTAGGGTATTTGGTGGTCCGATTTCTCACAGAGGAATGTGACTTCTTTCCAATCATCTTCGTTTGATGTCCAGTCATCTGCACTTCGTATAATTAGCGGAGAGGCACATACCAAGCGTCGCGACGCTTGGGTATTATGCATCATAGCCGGTAAAAGTGATAATTTTTTTTAGTACTTATTAAATTTACCAACGACGCTTGTGCATGTGTGGGTACTGTGCATAATCGTCGGTAAAAGTGATTAATTTAAGGAAATTTATCGAATTTACCAACGACTCTTTGGTACTATGCATAATCGCCGATAAAGGTGATAAATTCAGGGAAATTTATCAAACTCACCAAAATGGTCGGCGATTATGCGTAATAACACGATTTAAAATCCGTCCCGATCTAAAAAATGAATTTGTAAAGGTTTCTTTTTCCCGTTTCGAAATTTGTTCTCTTATCATTGGTGGAGAAAAGGAAATTCCCGCTGTCAGTCACAACGTTGAGTGATGGTTGGCGAGAATGATTTGGCTGCTTTTTGTAGCAGGTTTTACTTCTGGAATAGAGCAACCCCGGAATCATTCCAGTCAAAGAATCCGAAGGAGGGAGTGCGTGCTCCTCGCTGCCAGAGGTCGCCACTTTTGCCTCAGAAGTTGCGGAAGACGCAGATCGATCTGATTTATATTGTTGTGTACAATTATTTCGATATTCATAATGGTTTTATGGGCCATCGATACAGGATAGGAAATTCCATAATTTGTTTCGTGATGGATCATCGTTGCATCAAACATGGCTTGATACGATCTTCGAAGTCGGTAAAACTATTACCTCGAATCTTAAACATCTCGTTCATTCTAAACGAGGCCTAAATCACCTTGTCCGTGGCAACAACATGGCGGCAGCTCCGTTCGTTCTAGTATTATACGCTTTATTGTGTTCTTATTTCTTTGTGTCTTTTATTTCTGTGATCGAATGCCGAAATCGATTGTGTTCTTCCAAAGACTGTCGAGGAACTGCATGTCCAGCAAGTTGCTCTTGCCTAGGATCACTTGTCGATTGTAGTGCGGGAGGATTATTGAAAGTACCCAATGATTTACCAGTTTGGGTCGAATTACTGTAAGTAGTCAAATTTTTGTATTTTTGACAATGAATTTAAGTTTCAAAATGACTAAGTTTTCGGAATCGATATGTTTGAATTGCATGAAGCTATCGGAGTCGATATTTAACTGTTTGTTATTCGTAGTAAACATTGTCATACGACGGAACAAGCACGACCACCGACGGTGATATTGATTTAGTTGGATCGATGGAGTGCGTCATTGATTCTTGCTTAATATCTTCGTTTGAATCCACGAAATCAAAATGTATTCGTCAAGAATACATTCTGGCTAAATTTAGCTTGTCCATTACCTTGCACTCTAAGCGCGGGGTTGGTGGAAGGCTGTTTGTTTACAAACATCAGTGGCGTAAGGGCATAGGCGTAAACTTATTGAAAATGTTGGGGGGGGGGCCTCATTCTCTCAAATAATGGTATAACTGGAACTTTTTTCGAGAATTACACCCCCTCTTTTTTTTACAGACGTTTCCCAAGAAAATATTTTGTAAAAAATCTGTCGTTTTGATTCAAAATCTTATGCCTTGAGAAGAAATGTATCATCATAACATTGCTGTTGCTAAAGTCTCAAGCAATTTTATGGTATTAATTTCAAGATTTAACAGAATTTTTTTTTATTTAAATCTTATGTAAAACGTCCTATACATACTTGTTTGTTTTGCTTTTGGTTTCTATATCTAAGCAAAAAGTAGATGATGTATTGAGTTCTGTTGTTGAAAGATTTTTCTCTTAAAGAAAAAACTAATAGTGTGCATGCTCGCTATCAGCCAGGCTGGAACTAGAGAGAGGAGGGGGGGGGGGCAGAGGAGGCAGCTGCCCTGGGTGGCAAAATTTAGGGGGCAGCAGTTTTAGGTGGGAACAGAGAACACTGTTACAAAATTATCGAATGTGGGGGCGGCAAAATCATGTTTACCCCGGTTGGCAAAAATCCTAGTTACGGCCCTGGCTATCAGCATACCATAGCCCGTTTAATAATTATTTCAGTACCTGTCAAAAGCCATTGAACCAGTCAATCATCTTAAATTTTACGGCATTTTATGTAAAAATATGCATGAGAAACTACAGTCAATCCCGCTTAGTTTTTCCGCTTACAACGTTTCTTCATGATGTGTTTTTGAAAACTGGAAAACACTGTATTTCAGTGACACGTTTTTACCAATTGAAAAATTATGTGATTTGATTGATAGAAATGGTGTTTTGCAAAGACTTGGGAGTTCGAATCGAAGTGAAAACATTGATTAATTGAAGTGTATACAGGCAAGACCCTGGGTAAAGCAGGAATTAAGAGGCTCTTGCGACAAGAGTCAAAGATGTTAATTGGTCAGTGAATGTATGTTGTTTGCATTTCCAACTAAAGAGAGCAGGCGGGTCTGGTGCTCCGGGCGCTGGACCAGTCGAATTCACCCTTTAACATGCAAGGGGCGCCAAAATTCCGGTTTGCCCCAGGTGACAAAGTATCTAGTTGCGGCCATGGGAAGGGGTCATCAATTCCCAGAAATGTTGAAAAAAGATTATTTAAGACACTTTTCTCGTGAAAAAACCATGCTTGGCTCCTACGGAATTTGGCAGGTGCCTAAATTTTTTTCTGATTTTTGTCAAGCCCTGTATTTATTTATATTTTATGATACAGTGTATATATATATTTCTCTCAAAATCAAATTACATTTCACTTATTTAAGATTTATTTTACTCATATATCAGGTTTTGAATTAGAAAAATAATAATTTTTTTTAGTTGCATAAATTTAAATTTCTTAATATAAACTCAATTTAAATATTGCTACTGTCCCAAGTACACAAGCCAAATGGAGTAAGTTTTTCTTAAATAAATTTTAAATATGATAAAAAATTAAACGGGGTAAGTTTTATTTATTGATATGTCTAACAGGAAAAAAAATATATTTTACTATGGTTTATTGATTATGAGTATTAAGAGGGCTGCAAAATACTGGATTTTACTTCAAGTGGCTCCAAACAAAGCTATTCTTCCCGTTTATAGCAGATTTCTTCACCACTGTAATTTATTTATATTATAATTAGGATCACCTATGGAACTATTTCTGTTGGCGTCCCTATTTCACTGATGGCCATCCATTAAGCACAAAAGCTTTTACCAAAGCCCTGACCGGTGGCGTCAAAAAGAATGTTGTTTCTTTTCTTTTCTGCGGGAGACAGCAGGGGTCCCCATATGGACGGATGCCTTCAGGTGACATATTTACCACATTAAGCGACACGCATACACTCCCCGTCCTTCTACTTAGGAAATGGTGCTTGTATTCACAAAACCTGCATTTAAGCAGCCGAAACTGAACCCTATTGAAATGGTCTTTGTCAGCTGCGGAAGGTGCGGTGCCCTTTATCATGAAAAGAAAAAAAGACTCAAATACATGGAATAAAAAAAATTTCAAATGTTTGGAAGCATTTCGGAAACTGATTTTTTGTCTTCCCGCTTTCTTTCTCCCAAAAATTTCTGCCCTCTGTATACTTGACTCCAGCCTTGGGGGCCACAGATTTAGCAAGCCTTCTCGGGCCCCGGTGCATAGTTTTTCATGGCGGGGGTCCCTTGAAAGGGTTATACTCAAAAAAGGAGGGGGGGATTCGTCCCCCTCTTCTCATTTTGCAGAATAAGAAACTGTCAAAGATTTTAAGAAATGTGCTAAATAAGTGTAATTTTTTTTTTTTTGTGGGGGCCACCCATTTGGCTCAGGTTTCTGTAGCATTATCCCGGTTGCCCCAGCCTAGTTTCGAGCCTAGGAATTACCATCATTTTTAGTTTTTCATGCTACGAATCCATTACCTGTGAAAAGTCTGGCTTTGGGGATCTACCAAAGATCCCAGGCTAGAAGCCTTTCTCTAGTATGTGAAAGTCCATGGCCCTATAGCCCGCTGAGTGCCCTACCCCCGGTAAACACGCCACTAGATGCCACGGACAGGCTGTAACTAGGAGTGAAGATAATTTTATTGTCAGTGGGGAGGGAAGCATCAAAATGCCTCCTCGAGATCGACTGAGATGCCTCAAGATATTTAAAATTTCTAAGAGTGCTGCGAACGTAAACAGGGTATGTAAAACCCCTCTCTTTGCTGTCATCGGTGGGACAAAAAGAAATTCGTCCATAAAAAAGAAGTGACCGTGAGAGGAGGAACCCTATTAAAACCTTGAGAATAATTCTTCATTTTGAAATAAACACAATTTTGAATAACATAAGTAAGAAATACTACATACTTTTTAGAAATTCCCCAATTCAATTTACAATGGAACATAGAAAAAATTAGTAATTTCCGATAAATAAGTCGCATCCTAAAAATGGCCGGAAAAAAGTTTTTGCGGAAAAATTGCCACTTGTTACATGTTACAGCTTCATATAAAGGCCGAAACACACTGTACTGACGTGACATGATTATTCTGATTCTAGGTGTCGAAAACATATCCATGCTGCGACTTTTTTGGGGGGGGGGGTTGAGCCAGCTCTCCAAAGTAATGGCGGGGGGATCTCGATCCCATTGGCCTAATACAAGTTTACGCCAATGACAGGTTCCAAGCACTTCCCTGTGAAAAATCGGGGTCCTCGCTAAAGATCTCAGTCGAAAAGCCCAGTCCAACGGAGACAGGATCATTTTAGTCGTGGAGGGAGGGAAGAGTATGTAATTTTTTCACCCTCTCCACTGAAAAAATCAATCGAAACAATATTTTTTGCCCCCCCCCCCCCAGAATTAGCAGCCCCTCAAGATTTCCGCCAGTGAAAACTGCCTTCTTCTTCCCTAGTTCCGGCCCTGGCTACGTAAGTGTTGGGGTACTGGAAACACAGGCTGCAACTGGGGGGTGGGGTCGAGTGTTCGGGTGCCAGACCAGAGGGGGGGGGCGCAAATTTCACCCTTTAACCTCCCTTCAACATTACTTGAAATATTTAAAATTTCTAAGAGTGATGCTAACGTAAATAGTTTGGGAATTCCTGATTTGTAAGAAGGAAATTTCATATTCCTAGTATTAGAATGCAATGGTACCCGGCTCAGGGCTTTGAAATTTTCCATTCATTTCTTATTTTCTTTTTTTGTGTGTGGTAATTTTATTTTACTATTATGTATTTGATTCCTCATCAAAGGCACCGGAACCTAGGAGCAGAGGATATTTGATCCCCCACCCCCAATAAATTTTGTAAGGGGGCTGAGCCTCCCTCCCAATAATTTTTAGGAAAACAGTGCATGCGCTTCAGCCCCGTATATACGGGACAGCCAGCAACTTTCAGTGCTCTCTCCCCACCCAATGTTAATTTCTTCATGTCAGCGCCTCTGTTGTGAAGGCTCGAAAAATCAGGCTTTGTAACTTGTTAATAAGCTTAATCATTGTTCACTTTATTTCCTCCCACTTTTTTTCTGTTGTCTCATGTCCCCATCCCCAAGGGTCACACTCAACAAAAGAAGAGATGCTCTTGAGTTTACTGACAGTACAAGCAAGAGAAAAGATTGTCCCCCCCCCCAAGTTATCTCTAGTGATCAGGGTGTAAGCTGGATAAAAAATTCCTTTCGCCAAAAAGCGGAAATGGGGGGGGGGAAAGCTTCAGCAAAATGCTACAATGCTAAGGGGCCATTCAAGTCAGCAGATTTTTAACCATTTTTGACTCCCTTTCCCCTTGTCAGCAAAACACCGACCCCCTCCACCCCTTGTGAGCAAAATTTAGTCAGCAGCTTAGAATATTTCATATCTTCAAAAAGGGTGGTTGATGACGTAAGCAACCTTCAACCCCCCCCCCCCCCGTCATCAAAAGTCAGCAAATCCGAAAGCCCCTCCCCCCCGATGCTGACGTGATACTTGAATGACTCCCTAATGTAATGATTGATGGTTGGATATCTAATGTCTACTCTTTGCGTACCTCCTGTACAAAATTTTGGTTTTCTCTTTTAGTTTATGAGGAAACAACAGAAGCAAATTGTAATAAGTCAAAAAACCATATCACATTTCTGCAAAATATTGTTTACAAATTTGCCATTGTGAAATTTTGAATTTCGTGAGAATGACCCATATAATTTTGTACTGACATCATCATTATGCTCCCTCCCTTCTAGATCTTCAAATTTATCTCGCTCATGATGAGACCCCACTTAATTGTTTTCTCATCCAAGTTTACATACCTCCCAAAATCTGTTCAAGGATCCCTAAGGAAGGGTCTTTAACCAGTGTGTGTGGGGGTCCTCAGAGATATTTAGAGATTTGGGGGGGGGGGTCTGATGACTGAATTTGAGTTTCAAAATTATAAAGTTTTCAAAATCCATAGGATTGAATTTCGTGAAGCTATTGGAGTCTATATTTAATATTTTATTATTCATAAACATTGAACAAGCACGACCACTGATAGTGGTATTGATTTGATGTATTGATCAATGGAGTTCATCATTGATTCTTGCTTCATATCTTCATTTGAATACTCTTATTAAAATGCGTTTTTAGTGTGTCCATTACCTTGCACTCTAATTGCAGAGGTTGGTGGAGGGCTGTTTGTTTACAAACATCAGTAGGGTAAGCATCACATAGGTAATCAAATTTCTGTACCATAAACTCAGCCAAATATAACATATTTTATGATCTCAATGTCTGTGTGCAAATGGTTTTCATTTTGAATGTGTCAAGTAAGAAATAATTTATGAACATTGACTTTGTTTGCCTCATTAAGTCCTGTTCCAGTGCTCAGTGGTTGGACATTTGGCAGTAATTTCTTGTGCATAAAATATAGAAAAACTAGTCCGAGCAATGCAATGGTGCAGCGAGTTACAAACAGTTACATAAGTTATGGTCAAAAATTATCACTAAAAATGCTTCAAGTTAAAATAGATATTAAACTTTTGACTGGAGCCCAGATATATGCATTAAAAAAAGTGCTGAAATATGCTGTAAAAATATACATTAAAAAGTCAAAATATTCGTAAAACCCCCAAAATATACATAAAAAATCCAAAATATGATTAAGGCATATTCATGTCAAAAAATAACCCCACATATGTATATATTCCATATGCAAATAACTACAGCTGCGCATTAATGAAATATCAGTAACAAAAGAACTTTGACACTATTTGTAAGAAAATTGAACACTTTTGACATATCTCGGAATAACCTTATAATAAAACGGTTGATGTTTTGAAAATACTGTATTACAACTAGAGATGTAAAATTCTCGAGAATAATCTTTCAGAGAATATTCTCCGAAAGATTAGCTAGGACTACTATTATAAATAACTTCAGAATATTCTCATAAGTTCTTGATGAGAATATTCTCCTCTTATTTATAATATAGTTACATATAATATCCTTGAGAATATTCTCTGGAAGGACTACTTTCATAAATTACTGGGGAATATTCTTATAGAAAATAATAAGAATTATTCTGAAGTTATTAATAATAGTCCTTCCAGAGAATATTCTCAAATATTGACCTCTGTGAGAATATTCTTCAGCTAACGAAATCTTTCCAGAGAGTATTATCAAGAATATATGTAATAATATGTATTATAATAACCTCGATAAATAACGAGAATAATAATTATTTTTGATAAGAAAATTCTCTAGTAATTTATAATAGTGAGAGAAGATTCTCTGTCCCTGTCTCTCTTCCCGTCAAGAAGATGGGTATATTGACGTTTGTAGACCCACAATATTAAAGTTTGAAAGCAAGAAAATTAAACCAACATGGCTGAATTGCACAACTTTTAAAGAAATGTGAGTGATACAGAATTTAAGTGTATGTGCATTGAAGAAAACAACAGTTCTGTATCTTAGAATGAAGGTGATTGTATAATAATTGCTTCCTTTATCAATCAACTTCGATTTAATTTCTTTTGTTGCGAACTTATTTCTGAAAATTTATCTAATTTTAAAATAATTTTTTAAGGTTTTAATCTAATGGTTTCTAAAATCTTTATAACCAAATTTTTAAAACCTCTCATCATGACCTGGAGAATATTCTCGAACTAAAGTTGTCATTAGGGGGCGATTATACCAAAAATTGTTTTATTGTAAATGCTTCAGGCAATGAAAACTGATTTATATTTCACAATATAAACAAAATTAGTAAAAAAATTTAAATTATTCACAAGAAAAATGAATATTCTCACCTCACATCTCTAATTACAACCATCTATAAATTCACTAAATCCTGCCTACGGGGAAAAAAAAGTGAGTGTAGCCATCCACACCAGGTGTTTTACAGGGCTTCAACTTGGATATGATTTTCTCTATCTCGCCCGGGCTCGTTGGTGGCAAAACTGCATGATCCAATGGAGGCGAGTTCATCAAGTTCTCTCTCACTATTTGATTTATTCTCTGTCTATGTTCTGGAGTGGAGACATCATTTAGAGAGAACTGCTGTTCCTAGCTCCATCGCAAATTCATTTATTTTCTGCTCGTCCTCAAATATCAGTCCCTTGGACATGTTATGAAAATATTATAAGGAATATTTATGTATAAAAAATTAAAAAAAAGTGAGTGAGCTTAAATAAAGCTTCAAAAATATACACTTATTCTGAAAATCCTTTGGTTTTATGCATTAATGCTAAAAAAGGCCAAAATATGCAAATGCATTTGCATATAACCCGGGCTCTACTTATGACCCTGACAGACACAAAATGCTCATTTTACGTATAACATCGCATTGTAAAGCATGGTGTATTTATTCTGTTTTAATAGGCATTTTTATATTGATGGATGCAGAACAAATTAGAAACATCCATTATTATGGATGGATATATCGGATATATATATAGATGGATCGGATATATCGATCCAACATAGTAAACTCTTAAAGCGTCTACACGAGACTGGCATTGGAGGCAATGTGTTGAATTGAATAGAATCGTGGTTGAGAGATAGGTCACAATGGGGTATGGTGAACATGGAATTTTCTGATTGGACAGGTATGAAAAGTGGAGTTCCCCAAGGAAGTGTCCTTGGTCCTATACTTTTTTTTACTTGTCATCAATAAACTTGATCAGGAATATCGATTGGATTGTTAGCAAATTCGCAGGTTATGAGAAGCTAATGGGGTAGTCTGGAATCCAAGTGATAGGGAGATGCTAGAGAAGAACTTGAATATGATTGCAGCATGGGCTAATGAATGAAGCATGACTTTTAGTGTCAACAAGTGCATATTCACTCGTTTTGGTTTGAACAACCCATGTTTCATTCAAGAGTTGAATGGTATTATTTTTCCAGAACTAGGATCACCAATCTGGATATTCTTTTATTGGTAAGCTGCTTAGGTTTTCTGAACATTGTTCGGCAGTGGTCAAAAAAGTGAATAGACTAGCTGGTTTCATTCTTAAGTCTTCTTGTTCTCCTTAAGGCTAAGAACATAGTGGGAGCGGCGAGCAAAGCGATGAAGGAGAGAGAAAAGAAGCGAGATGAGAATATATAGCTGTGAGCAAGGAACACAGCACACATAGTGGGGACGTTTACTATAGCAGAGAGTATTAAATAGAAACTTGCAATCGGCATGGTATTTTTAATTAAAGAATGCTTAAAAATTTCATAATTATAAAAACCATTGCTCAGACAACAGTTTAGAAATAATAGATCTTATAATAGAAGGTATTGAAAACGGATTGGATTGGATTTTAAATTTTCTGGCGCAAGGACCAATTTGGTCAAACTGCGCCAAAACAAATTATAAAAATAAGAAAAATCATCCTTTTGTCATGTCAAAATACTAAAATCATGCATGATAAAAAGCAACGTAAAGCATAAAAAAATGACATGAATTGTAAAAATCTATAATTTGTTATAAAAACCAATGGCTTTGATGAATTTAAAAATGCGAGATGCATCGCTGTGGTCATTTAAAATGTCATGAAGTGAAAGATGACTTTGACCAAAAGCGGTCGTAAAATGATGACGATGATGTGAACAAGTAAAAGCATGAGCAATGGTTAATGGACTTTGACAATGTGGGCACTGTGGCTGACTCTCTCGTAATAAAAGATATGATTGTGTGATACGACTGTGTCCTATGCGCAACCGGGCAAGCAGAACTTCCTCCTTTCGGTTAGTTCTGCAGCTCGAACGCCAATGGCCAAGTGTGGGCTTGATGGCATGTAATTTGTTATTAATTTGATTGTTCCAATGGTCCTGCCAGCGGTGATGCATCACTTCCCGGAGGATTGAGAAGTGGTCACTGGCAGGTACCAAAAGGTTATTGTCAATGTTAGTTGTTGTTCGAGCTGCAGTGTCTGCTCTTTCGTTGCCCGGTATTCCTACATGACCTGGTACCCAGTAAAATTTTACTGTGGTACCATGATGAATGAGGTAATGCAGTTCATGAAAAATGGAATGAATGAATGGATGAGTGTGAAACGTACAGGAACACAGTGCTTGTAATGCGCTGAGAGAGTCGCTATAGATAATGCATCGTCGGTGGCGTTTGCGTCGTATATGACATAGAGCCTGGAGGATTGCGTACAGTTCTGCCGAATATATAGTGAATGTGTCTGGAAGTTTGAAAGATGTCTCCTCACAGCAGATGTAGGCACAACCGACATGGCCAGGGCTCTTGGAGCCGTCGGTATATATGGGGAAGTACCTGTTGTACCTACCCCTGTGCCTAAAGAATATCTGTCGATATATGACATCTGCTGTGGTGGCTCTAGGGTATAATGATAATGAAAGAGAGACATCTGGCAGAGACTGCTCCCATGGTGCCAGTTGCCAAGCAACTGGGGCCACACGACTGATGTCTAATTCTAGTTCTTCCACAAGTGCCCTCATACGAAGACCGTAAGATGGAACACATGAAGGGCGAGCAGCAAATAGTCTATTAAATGAGGGATTAAAAGTGACACGATGAAGTGGATGACCTGGTAAAGACTTCATTTTGATATAATATTTCAAAGAAAGTTGTTGGCGTCTTGATGTCAGTGATGGCTCGTTGCATTCGACATACAGGCTCTCCATTGGAGACGTCCGGAAAGCTCCAGAACAAATCCGCAGGGCGAGATGGTGGACTGGGTCGAGCACACTCAGATAGCTCCGAGGTGCCGACCCGTATACAATGGAGCCGTAGTCGAGCTTCGATCTTATTAAAGCTTTGTATAAGTGGAGGAGCGACTTACGGTCAGCTCCCCACGATGTAGAAGAGATGACCTTCAAGAGGTTCATCGTCTTCATGCAACGAGCTCTTAGTTGCGCAATTTGAGGTTTGAAAGTGAGTTTCTTGTCAAATGTGATGCCGAGGAATTTAGTATTTTCTACAATAGGTATTAGATTGTTATTGAGAAACAATTGTGGGTCATCATGTAGGTCTCGACGCCGACAAAAGTGCATAGCAACAGTCTTGTCAGCGGAGAATGAAAAGCCGTTATTATGAGCCCACTTGCTAATCTTGTTGAGAGCGGTTTGTAATTGTCTCTCGGCTGACCTCATATTCACTGATTGGTAAGATATCAACAGATCATCCACGTAGAGTGCGCCAGTGACAGACAACGGGAGTTGGTTCAACACCCCGTTGAGTCTTAAAATAAAAAGTGTAACACTTAAAATGCTACCTTGAGGTACACCTTGTTCTTGAATTTGGGGAGCTGATAACGTGCTTCCGATCCGTACCTGAAAGATGCGGCGAGCGAGAAAGTTCTTAATGAAAATGGGCAAGTTGCCCCGCAAGCCGCTATTATAGAGGTCGGAAAGAATTCCGTGCCTCCAAGTACGGTCGTAGGCCTTTTCTATGTCGAAAAATATGGCTAGCATATGCTCCCTCTTCACAAATGCTTGTCTTATTGATGTCTCAAGGCATAACAAATTGCATGTTGTGGACCTGAACCGTCTAAAGCCGCTTTGATGTTTCGATAAAATATTGTTAACCTCAAGGTAGTGCGTAAGGCGATAGTTGACCATGCGTTCCATGAGCTTACATAGACAACTGGTCAAAGCAATAGGTCTGTAACTGTTAGGTTGTTGAGGATTTTTGCCAGGCTTCGGGAATGCAAGAACTATGGCTGCTCGCCAGGTGTCAGGAAATGAATGACTGACCCAGATCCAATTGAATAAAATAAGTAAATGTGACAGTGATTCTGGTGAGAGATGCCGAATCATGGAATAATGAATAGCATCAGGCCCTACAGCTGAGTCAGGACTTCGCCGCAAGGCCGTCGTCAGTTCATGAAGGGTGAACAATGAGTTGTACCCCTCCGGTGTAAAAGGCCGGAAGGTGTACGATGTACGTTCGGCCGATGATTTAATGGGATGAAACGATGGGAGATAATTCGCATCACTGGAGACAGTGGCGAAATGGGCGGCGATGATATCCGCAATATCCCTCACATCGCTGATGATAGTGCCATTGGTGTTTAAAATGGTGATTGGATGAGACTGATAATGACCATTGATTTTTCGGATCCGGTCCCAAATGACTTTTGATGAAGTAGATGAATTGATTCCCGTGGTAAACTTTTGCCAGGACTCGCGTTGAGCCTGGCGCCTGGTTCTTCTCGCTATCGCCTTTGCTTTTAAAAACGCCAACTTGTTGTCATGGGTAGGATACCGCCGGAACCTACTCCATGCTTTCTTTTGTGCTTTAATCGTGAGATTACATTCGTGGTTCCACCAAGGTTTAGGAAATTTAGGAAGTTTCGAGGAGACTTTAGGTATTGTTTCATTTGCTGCAGAGATGATACAACTGGTCACAAGGTCGACACAGTGGTCGACACAGTGGTCGACGTTGGGTTGCGAAACCATATCCTCCGTGATTTCTGCCTTGACCGTGAAGTCTGCCCATCGGGCAGCCACAAGCTTCCACCGAGGAGGACCCTCAGGTATGCTATGGCTTCGATCAAGGCACTTAACCACTAGAGGAAAATGATTGCTCCCGTGGAGGTCCGGATCAACCGACCAGGACCAGTTGGGCAAGAGTGAGGGTGAACATAAGGATAGATCTATTGCAGTGAAACTATTGTTTGGGGCATGAAAATGAGTGAAACTGCCATCATTCATGATGGCGAGGTCCATGTCTTCTAACAGCCGTTCAACCATTTCGCCACGTGGGGTGTTGCTGTTAGAACCCCATATCAGGTTATGTGCATTGAAGTCTCCAAGAAGAAAAAATGGTGGAGGTAATTGATCAATCAGATCTTCTAGATCTCTCTGTAAGATGGTGTCATTTGGTGGCAAATAAATGGAACAGATGGTAATTCTTAGGCCTGTAGAGATTTCCACCGCGATGGCTTGCAGGTTCGTGCGCAGCGTTAGAACGCGCGACGACACGTAATGTGGAACCAGCAGAGCAACACCGCGGCAGGCTCTACTCCCGTCATCGTAATCAATACGGAACAGGGAATGTCGCCTGATGTTCCATGTCTCCGAGGGCTTCGTAAAAGTTTCCTGGAGTGCCACGCAAACAGGATGATAACGATTGATCAAATCCTTGAGATCTTCATAATTGGATCTAAGACCACGAATGTTCCATTGGATTATGTTGGCCATAAATTAGGTAGAAGTAGACGGTTCGAGGTCTTTAAATTTATTCCGGTCTAGTTTCCGGCGAGTACCACCAGATTCTGATAGATTATCAAGATCCATGTCACCAATTGACTTGTCATCAATTAGTGACACATTCTTGAGGGTGGGACATTTTATTGCTCTCTGTATTGCTTTTCTTGAATATCCGGTCTTTTTAGATTTATTTCCAGAATTAATCTTGGGTTTAGTAACAGTAGGTTTTTTGAATGTGTGCACTGTTGCTTTTCCTGCCTCTTCTTCGGAGGTAGTGGACTCCCTCCGTAATCCAGCAGAGCAACAACAGCCACAACTATTACACGGTTGGTTAGATGATGATGTTTGGGTTGATGTATCAGCTATTGGTTCAGTCTGAGTTGTTACGGATGCTTTGGTGACATTGTTAGTCATATTAGCTGATGATGGATTTGTTACCATATTAGAATATGATCTATTACCTATTGGAGTTTGGTTAGAGGTTATACGACGGCGTGCTTCGATATATGAGATGTTATTGAGGACCTTGATCTTCTGGATGGTATTGAAAACCTTTCCATATTTAGAAGAAGACAAGCACAATCTTTTTTATGGGCAGTGTATTGTATACATAGGCGGAGATATACTTGAAAGTCTTGGGGAGGGGTACGATGATGATTGCTGGGGGGCATGATGATGATGTCAGTTCATGTGTACCCATATACACAGATTCGGGGCCGCAACTAGGGTGGGGAGAGTAGGTGGGTTTAGTCCCCCACCCAAGCTCTAGACTAGAGGGGATGCCGAATTCACCCTTTATAATTGCTTCTTATACATTACATGGGGTGCCAAAATGTATGCTTGCCCCATTTGAGAAAGTATCTAGTTGCAGCCCAAAATAGATGGCACCACATGCTGGGCACACAAACACACTTGAGTTTCACCAACACAAATCTGACATAGCTCCCATATTCAGGTGTGAAAATATGTGGCAGTTAAATGGCGACAGATCAGTGTGGTGGACCAACAGGGAGGGAAAATAAAATCATTCTACCAGGAAATCGCTTTGCAAGGATTGGTATGAAATCCTTGCTTGTATGAATGGAGAAAATTGGAAGATGAGTGTCTGAGAGAGTGTGTGTACTGAGAGAGAGGGAAAATCTCATTTGCTTCTTAAATTTAAATCAGAAGATATTATTGAAAGAGCTAAGATTTTTTTAAGAAATGAAAAATCAATCAAAAGGGAATTTATAGATTGATTTATTAGTAAATATATAAAAGTTTACCTCCAACTTTTAATTACAGTGGATCCTGCTTATAACATTTTTCAAAAAACTGTCATAACAAACGTGAGCAGGGAAATCTTAAGCAAGAAATCTTAATAAGAATTACTTAAAGTTGGGACCATGAAAATCAGTTGTACTCAGTGGAAAAATGTTCTAAATGGGGACGTTATAAGCGGGATCAACTGCATATTTGCTTTAGATTTGTTATATGTGCTACATTCCATATGTTAAATTCTCATTAATGGGCTTCTTTGCAAGCTTTTCCCACCCCTGCTGACTGGCAGCAGTAAAGGGTTTTATTCAGTTATTTGATGTTATTGGTACTTCACCAGGCATTGTCCAAGTCAGACATCTTCAACCTTTTTCTAGTCACGAGCACTGCCTGTACCAATCATCAAAAGAAGAGCACCCTTACGGCAAGTTTGACATGCTAATGCATGAAATCAGGATGATTTCAATCTCTGAAAGCATTTTGTATAAGGTGTTTAATTGGAATGTTTATAAAGTGCTCACGTGCACAAAATCAGACACGAGCAAGCATCAAACACTCTAGGTACTTCAGAGAGCACTGGGTTGAAGATGTCTGGTCTAAGTGGTCCATGCATCATTTTTTTTTTCAGAGGAGGGATTACTAGAGCAGGGACTAGATAATTATCAAGGCAAGGATTAAGGCTTCCTTGTTCAATGGTTTGTTTTTCATGTTCTTTAATGGACCCTTTTCAGTTAACAATTGCTTGCATTTCAAAATTGGGGCATTAAATTTTGCATTAAGTGATGTAAACAATGTTACTTTTGTGAAAGATGAAACTGGTTGCCAACTGACAACAAATTACAAACCCTTGTCTTATTTATGAATGCATGCATACCTGAGGAAAAGATAACTTTCCATATATCATCACAACCAACTGTTATTTTTTCCCAAGTACAATATTTAGGAGTGTTGGTTTTTGGTGATAGGCAATATGAATATTACTAGCTGTAGGAAAAAAAAAACCGACATGATAGCCCACTCGATAAAATACTCGTTTAAAGTACCAAAGGATATGTAGAGGTGTCATTAGTTCAATACCCAGTTCATCCTTGTCAGAAAGGGTGACATGACCACATAAAAAGATGGTTACAGCAGCGTGTCCCACACAGAGGGGTTAGTGCACCAACCTCTTGGTGAGTATAAAAAAGACTGCTGTTCAGAATCGGTAATAAATAAATTATAGGTCCTGGTCTAATTAGCCCTCGTGTGCAGAAAATGACTGTAGTGGGACAAAAATTAGCATGAGTAGAAAAAAAAAGCAAAAAAGCTTTCAGACATGCATTCATAAAGTACATTTGTCAGGTATTATTAAATTGTTTCAGACAGTGGTTTTGATTAAGATTTACACATGAAGGCATATTAAAAATAAATTGGTACACAATAACACTATTGGTGCTGCCACCTGACCTGTGCATCAGCTTGTGACATTTTATTACAGTTGCTGTTATTGATGGCAAGGAATAGTGAGTATCTGGGCAGTTTTTTATTGGTTGGTCAAATATCTGCAATTATTAAAATTTTAGAATTTATATTGGCATGTTTTTCAGTATGGAAAGGGGTCACCAAGTCCTGAAAACGTTTAAAAAATATATACAGTATGCATATTTAATAGACTATTTTTCTTGTGGAAAAAATACTTGGCTTCTGTGAAATTTGGCTGACGCCCGAATTTCTTTTTTCTTGATTTTTTGAGCCTTGTTGTGTGTGACTTCTTGAATGGCTTCGATGATGTTCCCGAAAATGAATAATTATCTACTATTATAATAATTGTGAATACAGAAACGTTTTCAGAAGACTGCGGTACAATTACTTAACCCTTTTATGATCACGGACAAAATGTTTTGTTCAGATGCCAGTAGAATAAATTCAGACAAGTTCTATTTTTTTTCCTATCTTGTCACCATTGGGAAGCTTTATAGTAACCCTATCAACTGAAGTTTCCCCCCTTTCTTTCTATACTCCTATTAATGATTTTCTTCCTCACATTATAATGCATGTATCTTTCTACGATACATGTAAGAGAGAAAGAGAATACATAGGGTGAAAGAGAAATCTATTATTACAGGGCTGGACAAATCGTAAAAAATCTATTCACCAGAAAAAAGTTCACCAAAAAAAAAAAATTCCCTTGGGAAAAGGTCCAAATTAATACTTATTTCTTCTTCAGGGCATAGTGACCCTCTTTCACGTTGGCAGATATACCAGGGTTGTAAAAAACCCATCCCGGGCGGGTTTTTTGGGCAAAATGGGGAAAATTTAATTTCCTTTTTCTCACAACCACAAAATATCTAATTTAAACATGTATATGCATTCTTTATGTGTACATCTTACATTATGCCTAAATATATATTTTTAGTGCATGGTAAACTATGTATTTGATTAATGAAATTGACCATACAATTAGGGAATAAATGTTCACTTAGAGAACGGGCGGGATTTTGGGGCAAAATGGGAGGAAAATTGAATTTCCTTTTTCCACAACTTCAAAATACACTCATTGCCTTAAAAATTTGCGCACCAAGAAATAATTGTGGGATCGAAACGAAAGTTGGCCTGAACGTACATGTCAGGCAGATATGCAAATGATTAGAAATGCAGCGTGATTGCGCATTGCGTAATGCCACTAGATGGCGTTGAACTTCGTTCTCCTTGGAGTATAAAACAGGTAAGCAGAGCTTGCTGGAGCTATTTAATCGTTTGCAAAGGAAATGCTGAGGTAGACATGTCGTTACACCGGCGTCGAAGACCATATGAGCAGTTGTCAGAGTTCGATAGGGGAAGAATCATCGGGATGATGGAAGCTGGGTGCTCAGCTCGGCGAGTAGCTCGTCAACTAGGTCGTTCTGATTTTACTGTGAGGAGGTGTTGGGACCAGTGGATAGAAGAGACGTCATTTACACAGCGACCAGGTTCAGGACGCCCTCGACAGACCAGTCGTCGAGAAAACCGTCACATCATCCGAAATGCATGCGTAGAGCCAACTGCCTCATTGGTCGCTATCCAGACACAGGCAGCAGCTTCACTACGGGCCCCTGTGTCTTCCCGAACCATCACAAGGCATCTGGCTGAAGGACATCTGGTATCGCTGCGCCCATTATGTGTGCTGCCAATGACACCCACCCACCAACGCCTCCGTTTGGAGTGGTGTCGAGCACGACGGGATTGGACTGCAACGGAATGGAACCAGGTCGTCTTCAGCGACGAATCGAGATCCAACTTGAGCAGTGATGACAATCGTGTTCGTGTGTGGAGGCCCCGTGGTGAACGCTTCAATCCTACCTTCGCTTTACAGCGACACACCACTCCCACAGCTGGTGTCATGGTATGGGGTGCCATTGCTTACGATACACAGTCACCCTTAATATTGGTCCATGGCACAATGACAGCCCAGCGGTACGTCCATAACATCCTTCAGCCACATGTGTTGCCACTCATGGCAGGGCTCCCAGCAGCCATTTTTCAACAAGACAATGCTAGGCCACACACATTACCACCCTTCCCTGGCCTGCTCTATCCCCAGATTTGTCACCAATCGAGCATATCTGGGATCATTTGGGACGGCAAGTTGGACACCCTACGAGGTTGGTCGAACTAGAGGCGCATTTACAGCAACTATGGAACCAGATGTCTCAGGACATCATACGAAACTTGTATGCCTCAATGCCCGCTCATATTGCATCGTGCATTCGCGCTAGAGGGGGTCCAACAGAGTACTAAAACTTCTGTTCATCTGTACTTTTTTCTGCAATAAATGATCCTTTTTCTTGGATTTTCTAATCACTTACTTATATCAACGTAGTACTTACATGTGTAAAATTTCGTTTCATTTTGACGACTTCTTCTGGGTGCGCAAATTTTTATGGCAATGAGTGTATGTAACAAACATGTATGTACATTAGGATGGGTTGAAAAAATGAAGTTTTTATTTTCAAATTGCTATAGTGCGGAAAAGTTGCCTCCTTTAATAAGAAAAACAACATAAAAAAATTTCAAATATTATGTCAATTACACTCTCTCCTACTTTGGATGATTGATTGGATAGGGTGTGGTTGAAACTCAATGTGCAGCTACCTCAACGTGGTAAATTCTGGAACATTTTGTTCTGACAAAGCATGCAAAGAGCTACACAATGAAACTTGCAAAAATTTGGTCAATTCCAGTTTTTCGAACACATTACCTGACCGATAAACATTGAAATATTAATGATGTTTTAATTTATTTTACTTTATTGAACCATAAAATAAGCATAACAAACTTTTGCACGTCGATCGTTAAATTTTAAGTAATATTAAAAAACTGAAGCAAAATGTTCAATTTTGTTAAATTATCAATAATTAAATTTTTTTATGTCATTTTTCTTTTTATTAAAGGAGGTACTTTTACACACTATAGTGGTTTGAAAATTAAAAAAAAAATTCGATCCACCCTAATGACATTCTTTATGTGTACATCTCTCTTACATTGTATCTAAATATACATTTTTGGTGCATGTTAAACTATGTATTTGATCAATAAAATTTACCATACTATGAGGGAATAATTGTTCACACACACACAAACACACCCATTTCTGTGTAATTTGTTTGTTGTAAAATAAATAAATTTGGATAATGAAAATTCTGAGAAATCATAATGTTGCCTAAATTTTTTTCTCCAAATTTTTCAAACCCTGCAAAAAATGTATCCATTAGTGTCCTGATACGTCAAAAATAAAACCTTTAGCTATGTAACTAGAACCATAAAGTTTTTTTTTTTAAATCAAACCCAAACTTTCAGGAACTAAAGTCTCTCATGCTTCTCTTTTTCTCCAATTCCTCACTGTTAAAGAATATTCCTGCTTCATTAAATTAAATTCTGAAATATTTTTAAAGGAGTAGTAATAATTAAAAGAATGATGGTTAAGAGGATCAGATAAGTCATTCTGAGGATTCATTACTCTGGAGGTGTTTTCCACTTGTCCAAATTAGCCATTTTTGGGAACTTAAAACTACAGAATAACTTGAATTACCATTAAACACAGATGTCAATAACATTACTGTATATTAATATCACTTTATACAAGAAAACCTGTCATGTATAGCAACAGACCTACAGAATGCCTTCATCTGGCTGACGATTTTAACAAGCAATTTTCAGGTCTGGCTTATATTATGAGCATCTTGAAAAATCAAGCTAGGCTTATTTTCTGGTTAGGTGTTATTTTCGTAAGAAAAACTATATTTTTTGTTCTGTTTCACTTGATGTTCCTTACCAATGTTCAATTCAAGAATCCCACAATGTTATTTTCTTTTTGTTATGAGATAATGTTATTTTTCTCTCTTGATATTTCAGTTATGAAAGTCTGATGTGCCTGTATAAAACTTATAAAAAAAGTAATGCAAACATGTAAATATTTTTTGAATGAAAATTCAGTTTACATACATTGGTTTACTTCTTCACAGACACTTCAATTTATTTATACAAGGATTTGTGTGTGTGTGAAAAATTATTGTGCATTATAAATAAGCAATTTCTGTGGGTATGCTTATCACATATATCAGTTATATTTGTTAAACTAAGGTCCATGGTTACAATTTTCTGTTTGTGATTTCTTGTAACATATTTTAATATGTGAATCGCGTACCTAAATGCTTACATAAAAAGGGGGTCAGAAGAATTATAAAAAAAGTGTGTTTGTTTGTGATTCCAAGAAATTATTTATCACATTTTTTTTCCTAAAAAAATCATTTAAAAATATTTCAAAATATACATATTCCAAACACTGCACTATGCAGCAATTTTTGGAATACATAAACTAACCTTAAAATAAAATTTTAACCTGAAAGCAACACATTTTCTTCGAAAACAAACAATATTCCCCGAAAAACCCAGCGGGGGGGGGGGGGGGGGGAGAATGGGTATCTACCCGGGGAGCAAATTTGAGACAACCCTGAGATATACTGCTATAAATTCCAAACATTTTGTGCTGCTCTCAGCCTGCAATTTAGTAACTATACAAAGAAAATTTCTGGTGCCAATAAAAATTTTTGTCACCGTGGCGCTTGATATTTGTCCAGCCCTACTCTATTATTTGTTATACTTTTTCCTTTTATGTTTTTTCTTTCCCTTTTTTCTAACGCGCGGTTAGGTTAGGATACCACCAATTTGTTAAATAGAGATAATCAAAATTTGCTGCCAAAAGCTTGTACGTGAAGTGGTTAAAGAAAACAGTGTGCTGAGCAAAATGACACCACAATCTGCATTACTTAATTAACTATATATGTTATCTAAAGAAGGCTGGACAAATCCAGGTGCCACGTCCCCACGGCGACTAAAAAATTGGTATTGGTGCCTATAAAATTTTCTTTGTGTAGTTACTAAATTGTAGGCTGAGAGCGGCACAAAATATTTGGGATTTATAGCAGCATATCTGCCAATATGATGAAGGGTCAGTATACCCCGAAAAAGTCAAAAGAAAAGCATTATTATGGACGTTTTTCTTCGAGTAAAAAATTTTTTAGCACCTAGATTTTTTTTGCGATTTGTCCAGCCCCGATCTAAAGCCGACCTAAATTGCTAAAAATATAAATAGAAATATACGTGAACTTGAAATTCGCTGTCATATCTCGAAAAGGTTAAAAAAAAAATGTTTACCTTATTAAAAATTCTGTGCATTTATTTCAACCATGCCCACTTATGGCAAAGTTAGGGTTTAATTCAGGGCTTGACAAATCGAAAAAAATCTAGGTGTCAATCAAATATTTTAGGAGCCAAACTTATTTCTTTTGCCGAGCTAGTTAATCACACAGAAAATCATAGGCGCCAATTTTTTAATCGCAATGGTGACCTGGCGCCTCGGATTTGTCAACTTCGGGTTTAATTATGTGCAATTTAAATTTATTGCTGCTTATAAATATTGGGGTATCTTCACGAAAAAAAATCTTTTATTTCTTCTCAATTTGGATTTGCTAATCGAATTCTTGAGTGATGAGTTGAGGTTTATATTAATCTGTCTTCTTTCATTTGTTTGGATGTTACAACTTTTGCTTTTCAATAAATACAGGGTGATTATAAAAAAACTATCCCGACATATGGGCCCCTAACTATCATACCATTCACAGAAACTGAATGAAATTTTGGCATAAGGTATTTTGATGTATGCGCTCAAGAAAGATATGGAAAACAACAGTGCCACTCTAACAGTTACTGTTACAGTGAGCAAATTTCTAAAATATCAAATGGCAACACCAAGTTTTTTTGTATTGGAATGTGATCTCCATTGTGAAAAACCCTAAATAGCGTTCGAACGGCAACTGTAGTATGAAAATCACCGGCGGTAGATAGGCTAAAAGTGAGGACAACCAATAAGGACAGAGAAGCAGCATAAAATAAAGCATTTTATTGTGTTTCACAAATTTTCCACATGACCTTGTGGAGGACTAATCAGGCTGGGATCTCAGCCGAAGAAACGGTGTGACGAATCAAACGAACATTAATGCTCTGGTGCACGGCAAAGTTCTTTTTACTTTTTCCTTGCCTAGCTCCGGGGATTTTCGTGCTACAGGTGCCATTCCAACGCTATTTAGTGTTTTTCAGTATGGAGATCGCATTCCAATACAAAAACTTGGTGTTGCCATTTGATATTTTCCAAATTTTCTCACTGTAACCGTAACTGTTAGAGTGACACTGTTGTTTTCCATATCATTCTTGAGCGCATACCTCAAAATACCTTATGCCAAAATTTCATTCAGTTTCTGTGAATGGTATGATAGTTAGGGGCCCATATGTCGGGATAGTTTTTTTATAATCACCCCGTATATAACTTTACCCTAAGATTTTTTCCTCCCCCTTTGCGTGTCTCCCAGTTTTTTCCGCTTGTAAACACCAATTTTTTTTTGGGATAAAAATTGTTTATTGTTGCTCTCCTTGATATCTATGGGGATAATGATACCCTCTGCATTGAAGTTTTATCTTTTTGATATCTTCTACTCCATTATTTTGTCTTTTCTTCAGGTTTTTGGTGATTGATATCCACACATTTCTTCGTCCCATGCAGTATATCCTATATCCATTCATTTTTCGGAAAAATGATGAGCCTAATTTCTCTCCCTCCCCATTTTTAGAAATTCATTTGGATTGCGCTTTCACACCCATATCTCTTTGAAAGCTCGTCGTTGCATACCTGTGTATGTTGGAGGTTTAAATTTTCAATGGGCCGTTTTTTGGTCGTGGAGTATTCGTTGGGATCATGTAACAAACACTTTCCATCATTTGATGCACTAATTACCATCCATTCAGGTTTTCAATTAGCTCCCTGTGCCGATAAAAAATTAATAATAAATAAAGTTTCCCTTTCTCAAATCTTTATTATCTACTCTTGCAATTTCGGTGACCTCGTAGATAGGATTGGGTAGGGTTTTATGGCCTTAACATCAGCTCTTATTCCATTTTTCTATTCGAAAAGGGTGTTAACGCTTATAGAACATATCATTACTTTGGTATAGTACTGTTTTTATGTTTATGAACATAGCTTGCAAAAAGATTAAGTACTGATTGATAAAGGAGTTTAGTCTCTATAACTAGTGTTATCAATAGTGGTTAAAATAAGTTGAATTTTATAGTAGACCTGTGTGTGGAAAGTATGCTTGCTCTGTGACAGTTTTTATATGACTTGGCTTTGGAAATTTTCATGAACGTCGAGAAGTAACATATAAAGTATCAAAGAAGGTGACGTTATTCACATACCATTGATTTAGTCTGTGCGTAACAACAGGATTCATATAGAAGTGTTTCATAAAGTGGGTTATATTACCTCCTTCGGGGGGGCGTAATTCGAATTCGGGTAACACGAATTCGTGATTGACCTTCAAACCAAATTTGAAAATTTCAAGATCGCCTTTTTTAAAAATTGAAAATATTAACCTTTACAGCGACAATCCCGAGATATCTCGTCAAACTTGATCTGCTTTATTTCGGTCACCCCGAAATATTTCGGGTTCTTAACACGCTTTTATTTCCAATGTGGCAGTTATAATACGCATAAGGAAAATTTTAAAAACTGCTTAAAGGGTTAAATGGAAAAACAAGATTTACCTAACTTTCTCTCACTTTTGCAAGAACCTATTTCTTCAGAAATGGCCCTTTACCAGATTTTTTCCACTCTCGGTGGTCGAAAATTTTCCAATTCAGCGATGTACAGATCGATTTTAGTTCAGTTGCGCTTGCCAAGTTTCGCTTTCAGAAGTTGATTGGTTTTGTTTTGTAAAACACTCGAAAAAAGTTTGCCAGATTTATTTTTTTTAACAGACTTCATATATTTTTTTAATCCCCTCCAAAATAACGTATATAAATTTGAAGATTGAATATCAGAAAGTGACTTTTGAATTCATTCCAACTTTCAACAGTATGCGCTGATGAAATATTAATTATTAAGTGCACTATATAATAGTTGCTGTTGTGTGGTTGTATAGTGGTCAGCGGGTTTGATGGAACAATCACATTTGCTAGGTTTTTTATTTTTCTGTTTTACTATCTTGGGACTTCATAATATCTTTTCTGTTATGTTGCTCTCCTGTGTATGCATGGATGGATGATGATAGTTTATGTTATTGAAAATGGGATATCTCCCCTGAAAAGAGGCCGAGACAGTGCCTTATTTTTTTACGTGCGTGCGTAAAAGCAGAGGCGCAGTTGCTCCAATCTCCACCAAGTTTGGATTGACGCCAAACTTGATTTGGCTAGACGTAGTAGCAGCTGCACGCGGGACGAAGCTTTCCACCTGTTTAGTACGTGTACATGGAGATATATATGTTTGTAAATTTTTTTTATGTCTGATCTGGCATGGATCAAAGAGCGAAGCGACAAATTGGTTCAAGTACAAAAACATATTCTAGGCTCATGAAAGATCTGCTATTCAGATTGCTATTTTGTTTGGTCTGCATGAGATATCCATATTGTGGCGTGTTGTGTTTTTTTTGTGAATGAAACTTCTCTCTTTTCTTTGGAATCTTGTCACCTACTTTATCTTTCGCTGATTATCATGTTTAGCTACACTGCCCCATTTTGTCGTGATTTTTCTTGAGATATACTCTTTTTCAGTTCAAAGCCTGGAAAGCTCATTTCTCGCAGCGGTTATGACAAATGGGTATCTTCCCACTCTAGTTTCCCGTGCTGTGCGTTCATGTTCAAAAATCTTAGTTCTAACCCACCATTGAACGTGATGGGTCGGATAGGTGCAGCTCATACGAAATTTCAAATATCGAAGCTTGAAGTTGAAAACGATGTCTTAGCGCTCGCTAGTGTATCATCTCTTTTCATCGTAAGCCAGCGGCCCCAAAGGAAAATGTTCTGCATTGTTCCCTCCGCTGACTGGAAATGTTCTGCAGTAAAAATTCCCATAATAGTGTTTCTTCACTACTTTTCTAAAAATTCTCCTAGATTGTTCTGCAGTAGCACTGATTCTTCTGCGACGTAAGTCGCAGAAGAATCAGTGACGATCAAATCTCAGACGTCGCAGATTACGTCGCAGATTTTGGCATATTCTGCTTTGGGGGCCAATGGTTCTTGCGAATCCTTGACAACCACAGCTCTCTCGCCCTGTGATCATATATACTTGTGGCGCATTCGTGAAAATAACAGTGTGAATCGGGTAAACCTTGCATGTTTCTAACCACTTAGGTAGCCACAGCATCAATATACTGGGCTGGGTCTAGATGCCCCTGGGATCTACGCCATATACTTTTAGAAACGCTTTGTAAGCTATTGTCTGTTTTGTGGCATTGTACCCATTCGAGATATTTTTTTGTGTATCCCCAAACAATTTTATCAAATTAATGAATTTAATAATAGCTAATGAAGTTTAGAAAAGGTCTTCCAAATGCTTTATTGAAGCTGATGTAGAGCAAGACTTGACAAATCGACAAAACATTTAGGCCCCAGATAGAATTTTTTGGAGCCAAGCATTTTTCCCGCGGAAAAACACGGTCCCAAATCAATCCCGACTTTTTAAGGTTTTGGTGATCGTTTCCCCCCGTTAGTAGACACACTGACATAAATTTCGAAAATTTTGGGTTGCCCCCCCCCCCCCAGGTTTCAATTTAATCACACATAAAATGTTTTATGCATCAACTCTGTTTTGTTTGGTCTCCATGGCAACTCGGCTCCTGGGATTTGTCAAGTCCTGATGTAAATTGACGAATTTTATTTTTAGATTTTTACCTATTTATTATACAGTGAAACCTCATTACAACAATACTCGATATAACGATAAATCCCTCTACAACGATATTTTTTCTTGGTCCTCAGGGTATCGTTATATCGAGGTTTCAGTGTATATACTGTATGCATATTTTTTTAATTTGTGGATCAAAGAAAATTTATTCTGCAGAAATAGTAATTTGAAAAAAAAAAACGAAAACATGTTATGTATCTCTGTTTTCAATCAATACATTGAAATATACCGAAAGCTTCAATGCATGCACCCATTGTAGTAACTTTCTGGTTGTGCCTGACCAATGCAAGTTTTTGTTTGTTTAGTCATTTTTTTGGGTCCCAACAGGGGTTGTTTCTGTAGGACCCCAAAGAAATAAAAAGTCATTCTCAGAATGGTGTAAAATGGGTAGCGGTAGCCTTTTTTGCCTACAGTTTCTTTGTTGAGGGAGGAGCACTTGGTGACGGGTTGGTCATTATCCCTGTCCCCTCTCCAGTGAAAACACATTTTTCTTTCATATTGGGACTGGGGCCAACCCTAGTATTTATTGCTTTTAAAAGCGAAGTGAGGGAAGGAGTGGTGATACACACACAGCACACTATACGGATTCTTTTCTAGTTGTTGAAGAACGAATTCCGTGACCAGCTGCAGCTGTGCTCCCATGAGGATGGACATTGGATCCTCAACATAATCCAACCTTAGAAAAATCAACCAGTTGTGTTGAAATTTAGTACGTAATTTCTTATATCAGCAAATTGGTATGGATTTCGTAATCTAAGCGGAAAGAATTATACCATTTGACTTCTGCTTGTCTGTGCCCTGTTGTGGTGTCATGGCGCACATAGAATTGGATCATACCCACATTTTTTAAGGCCGAAACACACTACACGTGAAATCACGTCACATCAGTGTAGTGTGTTTCGGCCTTTACGCTCGTTTAGCTTTCATCAGATACTCGGCGTTTTATGTGTAGTGTAGACTGGATTCCTTTCTGTATCTTTCAGCATAATGCATTACATTCTCGTTCGGTAAAACCGGGCACATGTTTTATTTCGCTGACAGTCAAGGAATGTTTTTTCTTTTTTTTTTAATGTTGTAAAGCTTGCTATGTTGCTCACTTTTCATTTCGGGATAGTAGTTTGTGGCCGCTTACGATTCTTGTCTAATATTTGATGGATTGTTTTCTTGAATCATTTACTGTAAATCTTTTTCGCTTTTCTTTATGCATTGTGTTGGATTTTCTTTTTAATTTATACGGCCCCGATTTTCCCCTTTTTATATTTTATTTTTTTGCATGTCTGATGGACTGTTGACAAGGGGGGGGGGGGGTTAAAAGTGATAGCTAATATATCTTTTCTTACCGCTAAGCATGTGTAAAATATCTTGGACGAGTTGCCCTTGCTGATGGTTGATGGTAAAACTTGGATTTCATAATATTTTTGTGAAATTATTTGGATTGTGGTAACGTGGAGCAGGTCTATATTGTGTAGGGCCATATTTCACCCAGTACTTTTACGGACTGTTGAGGATCTAAATTACTTCTTCAAGAATCAAATACAGTCAAACCTTGTTAGTGCGCCACCCGGGTGCACTCCGCTTACCGGGTAACTTTAGGAAAACCCAATTTTCCTCTTTGGGGTTCTAATGTTAAACTCCCGATAATGCGTCACAGAACTCCGTTTAAGGAGTCACTTTTGTGAACGCACTCTTTCGAAAATTACCATTCAAATCAGAAACCCTTCCTACAATATGCACGATAAGTTTAAAGTTCCCTCTTACCACGTCAAAGATCTACCTAGCATTTCAAGCAGAATCCTCCATTCCCCCCCCCCTCTTTTCACTGCATGCTTGTTGACAGATTCTTCCAATAATAGGCTATTTCTTATTTAGGAATGTTTCAGCGGGAATTTTTTTTTCCTGGCGAGTTGCGGCTTTTGATCATTTTTCGCTGAAAAAGTGTCCATAATAGAAATTCCCATGGTTTTTTTTTATTAAGAGAGAAAAAAAACAGTTCAGTTTTTAAGCCGTTAAATATTTTTGTGGGCTTGAACAAAACTTAGTTAGACGATTGTCGAGCATCTGTAACCCTGTGTTCACCCTACTGTCAGAATATTCTCCAAATTAAAAAAAAAGTTTGTTCACCTTTAAAGACAAAGCAGCGTTATAGTGGAGGAATACGAAAAATCGAATTAATAAGAAAATTTGTAGCGGGAGACGAAAACAGACAAACTTCCAATTCCCTATCTTTGGAGAAAAGGATCGTTTCTTTCCATTACCAATTCTACACAAACAGAACTCGGCATTTTTTTAGTGAAAAATAATTTTTTTTTGGAACTCATAAAATAAAGAATATTTTATTTTCATTTATGAAGTTCTAAAAGAATTAAACGGCCATAAAAGATAATACTTTGTCTTCCATAAACATGCGGAAAAATTTGCCAATTTTAAAGATCGAAAAAAGTAATGTTTTGTGTTATTCAAATGTGTAATTATGTAGCAAATAAGCATTAATTGATTAGGAAAAACTCGAGTAATCTATTTTCATGACTGAAATCAGGTTTTTTTCTGCATGAAAAAAACCTGATGACACTGTATGCATCAATAGGTTGATCAATAGGTTGACAGGAATCAGCGCAGTCATAGTTTACTATGTTTAACGAGTCACTCCGCTTACTAGGCCATATTTTTGTTCTCGTAAGAGTGACTCAATAATGAAATTTGACTGTATTAAAGAGAAACAATGTAATACATTAGGCATTTTTTTCAATCCGTGTGAAGGGCTTTATGAACGTTAATCTTTTCCGTTTGCTCACGTTTATTTCGCATACAAAAATCGTCAAACAAAAACGTCACAGTCGATCACGCTTGGTACGAAATATTTTCGCGTGTGGTGTCTAAGTTATTCTCATCAAGATTTCCCGTTTAAATCGTTTTCCTGCTTACAATGTTTTTCATGACGGTTTTTTGAAAAATATTATGAACGGGATTTGTATTTTGTTTCAGAATACAAAATGCCGTACAGTTGACGCTCGATTTTACGAACTAGTTCTCTAGTTCGAACAATACAGGCCATCCCTCGCTTTACACGATTTCGCTATAACGCGATTTTTAAAAGTTGATTTTAGGAATTCCAACCCGCAAAATTTGTCTTGGAGTTTGGGTTTAATCCTGGAAATGGACTTGCAAATATTGAAGATAGTGAAATATTTTGACGACAAAGTACGGTGGATTTGATGATGCAGCTGAGACAAATTCTCAGATATAACTTACCAAATCTCACTGATGAACAACGTTTGGTAACACATTGACAATGCCGTGAGAAATTTAATCGGAAAAAGAGGTTCCATTGAAGCTAGAATTTTAATTTTTTCGAGAAATATGCGGAATTCTCTATCTTTGCTACTAAAGTTTTTGTAAGGAGACGAAAAATGCTGCTTGTCAGCTGAATCTGGACTGTTTTATTAAAAGGTGTTATCAGCCTATCATACCGAGCTCTTCAGGAAAGAAAATATCCACACTCACTAGAATCAATCGGAAGTAGTGAAAAAAAAAGTATTAATTGAATTCATTCATATTGCCTAAATGCCCAGGATTTATTCATATAAGTTTGAATACTTAATTCATTAAAAAAAAGTTCTTTGCTGTTGAGTTAAATTTTTTAAATCCTTCTGAAATGAAAACCAACCTCCCCCTTTTGTACCTATCTTTCCCATATTACTCGATTTCGTCGTACGCGACTATTTTGCGGAACCAATTAATCGCGTAAAGCGAGGGACGCCTGTATGCCATTCTTTGAATTGAACGTCTTTCCAATTTACGAAATTTTGATTTTACGAACGGGGATCGAGTTCGTAAAACGAGCGTCTACTGTAAAGGTTGTCCATTTTTTTTTTATTCAATTGCTTTGCGAGGTGCATGAATTTCTCGAATGGGCCGGATTTTTTTCCACTTGTGTTGCAGATTATTTCGACTCGGAAATTTAAAATTATCGTGCATTATCGAATTTTGTCATATAGAAAAGGATTGCAATTACATAACTATTGATTTTCTTCGATATTTTTCATGTGAGTAAAATAAATCGATATAATCATAATTTTTTTTTTTCCAGTGACCTACAAAACAATGACATTAGTTCGGTTGATGAAGCGGCTTTCAAAGGACTGAAGAATCTCACGGAAATGTGAGTAGTTTTCTTTTTGCTCGATAATTCTTATTTGTTCCTGGAAGTATGGTGTTTGCTCTTTCATGTAGTCACTTTGGGTGTGCCTATTGAATTTGTAGGGTTTGGCGGCTCTTGCCCGGTGTCCCAACTGTGTTCTTGAAACTTGTCTGGTTTTTGTCCTGTTTTGTTAAATATCGCAGTTATAGAGAGGTTCGATTGGTAAAAATGCGATGTTGATGCCTCTTTATCGTTTGTATATTTTTTAATTGATTTCGTGTCATTCGCATCTTATACTCGTCTTATTATCAATTTACATTGCATTAAAACATTATTATAGCACGTTAATTAATATTCTACAAGCTTCTACAAATCACAAAACATCTCCGACAAAATCTTAATTGGGAAAGTTTTTTTAATTGGATAACCTTTAAAATTATCTTCCGTGAACATGCTTGTTTCGTGAATACGTATTCTGGAAAGAGACAGCGACATATCAAAACGTGTGACGTGTAAAGTCCTTCAGCTTATAAGGCTGGGATTACACGATGAAAATTTGTTAAAAGATCTTTTACAAAACTTCAAAAAATAACTAATATGCCTCTTGGTTACATGCGCTCGAATGTAACTGATACGCTTATTGCTTGTTTTCCATCTTGCACACTCATCTTTTTCGGCAGTAGATGATTTGCGACCAGCAGCTTGGTCTTTGGAAATTATTTTAAAGCAGAGAAATAAAATCAGCGGAATCAGAAATAAAAGCAGACAAATAAAAATGTACAGAGATATGCAATTGCATTTGCAAGATAAACTTTCATTAATTTAAAATTTCTGTTGAATTCTTCCAAAATTTCCAGTATATCTTTTAGAAGAGAAACCATCTTGACATTAGGAACAGAGAATTTTGACATAGTCAGTAAGCAAAGCACCAGTGAAAGAAAATTACATTACTAATGATTGAAAAAACTAATACGGTATGCACACACAGTAGACTACTGTATGTCTTTTCTTGGCAAACCTGTACTCTCCAAATGCTTACAACGGACTTTCCCACCCTTTGGGGATAAATTTTGAAAAAAAATTCTCGAAGGACATATGGCCGTCTTTCAAAAAATTAAAACCGTGTCTTTGGAGTTTGCCCGGTCTTTGTATTCTTAGAAACAAGCAATAAAAAAAATCACAAGTGTCCATAAGTGGCCACCAGCCAGCTCAATGTCTATTTTCATATGTCAGCAATCGCCCTAAAATTTATGGCTTTTGCGGTGACAGTATGCAAGAACTGTTTCAGCAACGTGTTTTCACTGTCTACAAAAATTGCGCGCATTTAATGGATGTAAATGATGTTTTTTTTAGAAGATTTGGAGTCCCAGTCGAATAATTGAGGTTTTGCGTCGAATAAATGAATTATTTTAACTTTAAAATATATAGGAAATAATTGCGGCCGAAAACAAGCGTCGTATAGCAGCGACGTATGAACGAGGTTCCACAGTATTAACAGATTAGGTTGGATTGATTGCTATCGCGTGGTTTTCGTTTCCTTTTTGAAACTGGTCATTCACTTACAAGTGGGCAATTTTTTTTTAAAGAAAAATTTTATATTATCATTAATTTATTTAAAATATTATTTGTGTTCACTCCAGACATTTTATAGACATGTCAATAAACGAGAATTTGAAAGAAAAGTCCAAAAAACAGTTTAGTATTTTCAATGTTTTCAATTCGAAGGGCACAAAGGACTCATAAATGAAAGTGAAGGACTCCTTCAATATATATATACACAGGGCCGAAACTAAGATTTTTGCCGCCCCCACAACTTTAAAATTCGATAATTTTGTAATGGTGTTCTTTGTTTCCACCTAAAACTGCCGTCCCCTAAATTTTGCCGCCCGTGGCAGTTGCCCCCCTCTAGTTCCTGCCCTGTATATATACAATACAATTTCCGCTATATCGGGTGTTTGTATCAAATTTCAACATAAGATATAATATGTGAAGAAATTAGGGCTGGTCCGATTAATCCGGTCAGTTAATCGCAGTTAAAAAGTTTAGTTGAGTTAATCGATTCGATCAAAATCAGATTAAAATTTGTGGAGTCAACTTGATTTTTTTGAAAAAACCCGATTAGATGTCATAAATCATGTTTTATACAGAACATCTTGGATAGGTGACCATAATTAAAATATTTGAATCAATATTTTCATGAAATTAGATTCAAAAAAACTTGATGATTTCAGTTTCAAATTGAGTTTAATGGGAATTTTAGAAGACAAAACAAAAATTTATGGTTTCCACTATGAACAGGCATTTTCCGTATTCTTGGAAGCACCAGCTCATCTCACAAGTACCATTCGAGAGGTTTCGAGGCAATCATGCAACAGTATAATTGAAAGTAGTTTCGAAATCAGTGACTAGTAATAAAAAATAACCGATTTCTTTTAAAAAAACGACAAGATCCAAATAAAGAAATTACAGGTTTTGGCAATTATTTTCAGCATATTAAATTGCTTGAAGCGGCAGCCGTAATTTCTTAACCTATTCCTATATTTGTTTACATGTACAGAATATGCGAGTGATTTCAAAATATATTTTTATACCATTTTAATATTATATCACAAACACTACTAGATTAAAATTCGATTAAATCGGTCGATTAATCGATTAAAACTTTTTGATTAACCAGTTAAAAATCTTAATCGATTCCCACTCCTAGAAGCAATATATATAATATATATACTGTAATTCATAGCACAGTCATGAATCATTATATAATAAGTAAACACAGTGAAATGGTATGTCTATTTCAAACACAAAAAGCTGGCCCATTTCTCTTTTCTTTAACTAGTAGTTGTATTGCAATTGAATCGTTTTTTTTTTATCAATATACTTCATATTTTTTGAGTGCAAAGAAACGATCACCATGAGGGAAGGCTAATGGGACTTCATTCTCTCCTTGGGGAGTAGCGGCATTTAAAATTTTCACAACATACATTTACTAGGAAATCGAAGTCCGCGCTCTATTCGTGGGGAGATGGTACTGGACATATCTTTCGTTAATATGCACCAACCTATCATCAAATTATAGACGTTAGATGCTATTGATTTATCAATGAATGCCGTCCAGTGCAAAACAGAATAAGCGTGTATTACATGATATTTTTTATCTGTGGGGAGACCCAACCGCATTTGAAATGTCAATGAGTTATCCTCTCTCTATATTCGAAATCTACATTTACTAGCTCAAACGGTACGGTGTTTTAGAACACGTGACTGATTTATATATGGTCCGTTATTCTTTTTATTCAAATCGAGTGTTAAATTTATACCATATAGACGAGCTGAAAAAAAAATATATAAAGTGTGAAAAAAAATTATTTGGAGAAAAACGTCCAGACTTTTCGTCAAAACCGACTATTTATTACACAACCATTGATGATCAGATACCGCAATGAATTTTTTCAGGACTGACCTGCGAACTTCATCGGCCAATGGAGTCGTTACCATAGAAATCATAAGTAAAATTTGAGTAGCCTACCTAGATTAGTGTCAGCGAAAGTGTTCCATAACACACAATGAGGCCAAACATAATATAGTATATCACGAAGATTTGTCCCACCGTGAACCATTAAATTTTCGTCCTTCCAGACACCATTAGTGCCGAATGACATCACAAAGCTGGATTAGTTGAGTAGATGAATGACGATGTCTCATTCAAAATGTTGTAGAAACATATCCTCTCAAGTTATTTGATAGAGAAACAAATAGTTTTAACAGAGAATGTCGGATAACTTCCAAAACTATGAGTTTCCTGACCCCTTCTTCAGGAATATTGCTCGAACGCTGGGACATTTAACAGCGTGTTTATAGCTTTAATCATTTTCAGTTTTACCCGAATGTTCAAGTTGATAAAAGAAATAGGGTTTTAATGAATTTCTTTGGAACTAGGAAAACGTGAAAACACAGCAAAAAAAATAAAAGAAGTATATATATATAAAATATATATATCCAGGTAACATCAATGGCCAAAAGTTTCTGACGAAAAAAGAAACAGAATAACAATATTTTGCTTCTAAGAAACAAATTTTTTGTATAGGGGCCCCTGGAAATTTATTTCATATAGGTTGGGATGGAAAAATCCAACAACCACAATGGACAATCCTGGCACCTATGGATGGAACAGAATGTATGTAGGGGTGGCACAAGCAATACATCTCTCTACAGGTCTTCCTATAAAAGAGGGAAAAATAGGGGAACGTCCATTGCCTCTCGTGAATGTGATCCACAGGCAGAAGCAGCAGCATGCCTGTCACATCGCCGAAAGATTTATGAAGCAAGAAGGCGCCAGTCTCTACGACGGGGGGTATATACATACATATATATGTAAGAAAAAAAAATGTCTAGTTTTCCGTGGGAGAAGTGATGGCCTAAACTTGGAAGTAGTACCCACCACCGCTGATCCTTTCCTCCTGCTGATGTGAAGGCGCCGAGCAAAAGGGAGGTGTGAACGCCACTACATATAAAAAGGGGAGCAAAAATTACAAGCAAAAAAGATCTGCTAGTAACCTATCCGTCCAGTCCTCGCTAAGAAATATGTAAGAAAATAATATAGGTGCATAACTATCAAGGGGGAAAAAATAATTCAACATCCAAAATTAAGAAAAAAAGCTCTTATTACCAAATAGATTAACCATGGACCAAAAATCATATCTGGTTAATCCTCCGATAACACCAGCGGTTCGTTATCTTTTACGAAACTTCAAAAACGCAAGCAATAATCATTTTTCAAGTTTTATAAAAGAACTTTCTAAATTTTATAGTGTATAATATATAGCCTAAAGGAGTTAAATATTGTGAGAATTTTCTTTTTCATAGGCTTACGCAGGATTTTCTTGGCGATGGGCGTTCATTTTTCACGGCAAAAAATATATAATTTTTTTTATATCGCTGAAGGGAGGGGGTCTGAACCTCAAAACCACGATGATGATGACTGGGGGGGGGGAGAGGGCATGATATGATGCCAATTCACATATATGCATATAAATTAGATCAGTCGGCTCTACTATTGACGCTAGCGCTCGAGTCATGCCCCCGTATCTCCGCCCATGTTCAAAACACCCTCTTCCCCCCCCCCCCCCACGTATGGCCGCAAACCATGCATGCGACCAGAAAATATTCCGGGAACGTGTAATTGAAAAATAAAATGGCAAACTCCAAGTGAACTTCTTATGGCGGCTCAGCACAAGTCTCCTCGCCCTAGCTCGAATGCCATTAGACCAGTGTCTCCCAACCGGGGTGCCGCGATATATTATGGAGATAAGTAAAAAATAATATTACGGTCCACACTTATATAAGGTCTTAAAATACATTAAATCGAATAATTACTCTTCTGTGCGTGACAGACGTATCGGATAAGTCGCCACTTGGTGGCATGGTCAGCAATGAGAAGTTTGGCCTGAGTTAGGTCTGGCAGTCCATGTACGGCCCCGTTCAGCGCACACGATCGCTAAGGAAAGAGGATTCGTTGGCTTTCTAGTTTAATGGTCTAGGTGCTCACCGGGCAAGTGAGAGGACGTGGGTTCGATTCCCCGCAAAGCTAATTTTCTTTCTTGGATTTATCTTCGCATCAGCCAGCTGCTGAAACCTTCGAAGTAATAACGGCGAGTGACACCATACACACCTTCGGATAAGCTGATAAAACCTCATTTGTCAACACTTATCATGATAGCAAGATGTAATACACATGTATTTTCCATCTCTTGAAGTGAGAATTTCGACTGGGTTGTCTCACCATTTGATTTCGCAGAGAATGCGGAGGAAAAAAATTTCACTGCTTGTGTGAACAAGGTGAATTTATTCATCTTTGCGCCGATTTCACACTCTAAGGTATGTTCACCAAGAAATGGGGGGGGGGGGGTAGCTGTGACTGCTTTTTTGGTTTGGACTGAGAAAGGAGTATTCTAATCTAATGAATAAAGCAATTAATGCACTTTTGCCCGTTTCAACATCATATATATATGCGAGCAAGATTTCTCTGTGCTATGGTGACAATAAAATACAAAGCAAGAAATATACTACTACTTAACCGTACATGCACCTCGTACACATTCCTCTATGGGATTTCTAGCGAATTGGTACATAACGGAATGTGCGTGTATGTGTTGTAAACCTAACGTGACGTTTGTTTCTGTTTAATGCTTGTTGTGTGTAGTGCTGCCATCTGTCAAGAAATAGATTGCAAGACCTTGGAGATAATTTACGTGTTTCGTTGCCAACTGTAAGGCCTGATTTCAAATACCTATTCTCTAAGCATCAATTACAAATTTCAATTTAATGATTATTCGAACAAAACTCTACTGGTGTATTTTTACTCAGTGATTTTTGTTGTAGTAAATTGTATTCTGTATTCAAGGAAGGGTGCCCCAAGTTTTAATGTCATTCCTAAGTGTGTCGCGAACTTCAAAAGGTTGGTAAACGCTGCATTAGACGTTAACAGACGATTAACAGAGAGTCCGGTACTTGGCCACGGCCGAGCGGTTTCCCCAAAGTGGGCAATATCACCGCCTGAGAGGCGTTAAAATGGTCCTGGGGCAATAAATGCTAGGGGTATTTTACATAATTTTCATCTGTTGGAAATTTCTGAGGAGAGGGGCGATAAAATCAATATTTGGATTGGTTACAGACCGGTGGTGCTCAACCTTTGGTAAACCAAAAAAATTCTTTTAAGGCTGGGTTTTTTTGAGAGGGGTATTGTTTTTCTATTAATGTGAAGCATTTTACGCAGCATACTTTGTGTCTTGTCAAAAATCCTGAAAGAATTTAAGTGCATGTGGGAAAGTTTTTATTTTTGGGCGGTTCAAGTACATATTACCACCATATCCTCACGCTGTAATTCGTGTTAGAGACATGTTGGCTGAATTGTCGCAAAATCCAAAGAACCAGTGTTTTTTATTTTTTGAAGGAAGCAAACTCTCGCGTCGGATTTCTTAAATGAAAGACATTCTGTGAAGTCGCCCATTTTTTTTTGTCAAGTCTCCCGCCCTGTTTCTTTTTCTTGAAATGATGGGGGAAAAAGTTCGCTCACTTCACTTCAATTGCTAAAAAGTATTTGACAGATGGGGCATTGGTTGCTGTTGATGAGAAGCGAATCTTTTCCCAGCGGTATTTTGGATATGCAGTGGATACCGCTTATAACGTTTTTCGAAAAACCGTCATGAAAACATTGCAGGAAAACACTTTAACCCTTTAAGAGCACTTTTTATTTTCTGCAATGTTTACTTGATAAATGTAATTGTCTGGACCTTACGAATGTGAAAACGGTGAGAATTTTTTTTAGCATCCCTCAGAAGGGTGGTGGCTTAGCGACGTAACCACCGCCCGTGTATAACGTGACTCATGAATTTTTAAGATGTCGGTTTTACATCGAAAGGGTAAATATAGTGATAATTATCTATCATTTCATTGGTAAATATTTGTAGAAAATTAAATGTTTTCAAGATCTCTTTTAGGTTATTTAAAAATATGACACATCTTCATATATAGTGTTTATTCTGATTCTATTTCGTATGATTTTGTATCAACCAATATTGAACATGAAAAAAAAAAATCTGAAATAAAATCATGACGTACAGAAAGTTATCTAAAATTATGCAATAAAAATTTATATAAAATTCGTTCATGTTATTCATTTCTTCTAACACTTTTACAAATCAGAAATTTCTGAAAACATGGAACACACCCTTCTGATAAGAATACAGTAGCACTTTACAAGTATTTCACATAGTAATTGTTGATTGGGGGCTTTCGTTTTGTTACTACAAAGGCACATCTTTTTGTCACTTTCTTTAAAAAAGAGCAAGGACACCAACCTCTCCAAAAAAGGATAATTCAGTCTCCTCACTTGCAAACATCATATTACCTCAGCAACAAGAAAATGTCATACTTGTTAGCTCTAAGTGAACCATGGTTTACCTATGAAACCACCTACAAAGTTTGAAAAAATATATATTTAGAAATTACGAATAAGTTTTCTTAGTTTTACGATATTAGCGAATAAGAGTATGGAGCTGAAATATTTACAAGTTTTGTTAAGGTTACTGATCATGTTTTTTTGAGATGAAATGATAAAAAAAAAATCAAATTTTCAGCCTTGTGTAGCTAAAGTTTGTTCACATATATAAGTTCAATAAAAAAAATTATGCTGCCATCTAATAGCTTTATTGAATGTTAAATAACCAAATATATATTTCTAAATCGATCACCACCGCCCGTCCAAGGGTTAAATGGGAAATCTCGGTAAGTATTAGTGAAAGTTGACACTACGAAAATAAGTCGAAAAACGTTCTAAGCGAGATCAACTGCAGTATGTAATGTACCTTTTTTTTCATCCATTCTTCTTGAAACTACTTTGCTACTCCGTTTTTTTTATATTTCTTTGGAATTTGGTTGTATGGGCTGTGTGTGAGTATAAAAGAATGGATGGCTTCATTACATCAAACTTCTATAGCACTTGTCTTTGCAATTTATTTTTGTTTGAAACGAACAGTCAATTCAAATTGATGGTGGAAACTTTTTTTCATAGGCTAAGAATGAAAATCTCGTGCAAATATTTAGTTTGGAAGCTATAGAAAGTGTAAAAAAAGTGAGATTTTCGAGATGTATCGTCCATGATGGCCTACCATAATTTCCTGCGTATAGTCAGTGGATTATACGTTGAAAAACCCCCGGAGTTTTTTTGAACCGATTATATATATACCGCTGTTTTATCTTCCGATTTTTTTTTCTTTTATGTTGGAATAGAAATAAATACTTTAAAAAATTTAACTGTAAAAAATATTTTTTATGGCTTATAAGTGTGAATAGAAAATTTTATTTCCACGAAAACGTGACAAACAACTCTTTCCATTCCTTGGGATTTAATTATTGATGAATGAAATTTTCACATGCGGATTATACGGTGATACTTAGTAGCAAAATTATCATCTGCGTTTTATACTCAGAAATACGGTACTTTATCGGAAGAGATCAGTATGTGCGCTGTTTTGCTTAGGTTATGAAGCGAAATAGAAACGTAAGTTTTTTTTTTTTTGTGTTTCGAGATATTTAAAAAATATATATTCAAAGCAAATGATTAAATAAGAAATATTTTCCGTGTTTCATCTCGGTGTTTGCAGGTGAGATGACCGTCAAGATTTCGTGAAGTGGAAAAAAAATTTGTCATTTTTTCCCCACGTGCTTGTTCATAAGTTTTCTTTCCCGTATACGGCTTTTTTCCCTGCTCTAATGCAGGTGTGAACTCTCTTTTACCAATTTTCTAGGAACTGCACCCGTAAAGAAAAAAAAGGGGGGGGGGAGGGGGTCGTTCTCTTTTTGCCCCATTTGCGCTTAATCCGCGTGAGGTATTTTGTGTGGTCTCTTGTTGCTGGGTAGCGCGGTTCACGTCTGAAGTGGGCTAACTGGGCGTTATTCGCCTACAGGTACATAATGGATGGAGAGGACCTTTAGAAATTTTCCTTTTGTAGTCTTGGCTTCGGTCCCTCCTCCTAGCACCTTCAATGATCTGACCCCTGCGTGTCTTGTCGCAAATGAGCTTACCTGCTCTTCTGGATGAATTGTCACAATCCATGATTTTTTTTCTCTCCCCAACTACTGTCCTGTCAAAAGATTTTGTTTTAAATTTTACTTTCTGAATTGGTGATGGGCAAACTACGGCCAGCGGGCCAGATGTGGCCTACCAAAGGTGTTCAGGTATAAAAGTATCAATACACACAACACAATAAATACCTAAGCTTACCACATTTCCTTCATGCAAATACAGAAATAGAAAATCGGGACCCATACGGTATACTACAAATTATCGCCAAAAAAATTGTCAAATGCAAGTTAAGTTGCTAATTACATCCAAAGGAATTGTCAGACAAGTAAAGTTACCAATTACATGCAAAAAAAAATTGTCAGAAGCAAGTGAAGTTGCCAACTACCGCTGAATTTGCTGAAAAATCGCCAATAGCGGGAAGTAGGGTGCTTCCACAAAACGCAAAATGGGTGGGTGAAAATTCATAATTCACCAAACAAAACGTATATGTTTGATAAATATGTTTATGAAACAAATTAATTAGTCATAATTATCACAAGATAATTTATATCATAAGTCGTGAGAAATATCATAATTATTGATTTCAAAAGTTCTCTCTCAAGTAAACCTCATCGAAAATAAGAGAGAAAAAAGGAAATTTGTTTAAAAAAAGTTGGGACGTCTAAAATTACGGAAATGTCCCGTAAAATACGGGTCATATGGTCACTGTACATACAAGTGTCTGGCAAATTAGCGATAGAAATACGCATATCTGGCTCGCAGACTGAAAAGTTTGCCCATCAATGGTCTAAACTATGCCCTCAATCATAGGTGGATACAAGGGAGGGTGGATGAACGTCTCTCCTCCCCCACTCGTTCATCAAAAGTATATTGGTGGTTGATAGAATAAATAAGAGGCTTGACGAATCCCAGGCACCAGGTCATGAAAATCTCTATTTGCGTCTAAAATTTTGTTTGGTCTTTCAATTTTCTTGTTAAATAATCAAACATCAAATGGACGTCAATAATCCCCGGAAAAGTGTGGGAAAAAAAACAACCTTATTTAGAACGTTTTTCTTGGGGAGGGGGAAGAATCATGCTTACCTTCTCCAATGGCTTATAAGTGGGAGAGCGCCAATGAAATTTAAATCAAGCCCAGAGATAGACTATCCATATACATATTGATTTTTGGTAATGTTCGGTGCCAATACCTCTCATCAGTCTCGAGTTCAAAAGGAAAGAATGGGGGTAACACCCTTACAGCGTCAATCCCGAAACATCTTGTCTTCTTGAAACCCTCTCATTTCGGCAGTCCCGAGCGCAGCTAGCTCTCTGTACAGAGCTTTGCCCGATAACTTGTTTTCCTCCCCTCCGTCCTGCCAATCAACTGCTTCAGAATATAAAAGAAGGGGGGAGAGGATGTTTCTTCTTTCCCTTTCAGGTTGTGTACGATTATACGTACAGCATGAATAACAGACGGGTGGGAACTCTGCGCCGCACTGCGCCAAAATTAACTTCTTGCGCCATCCTGCTCCGATAGGGTATTTTCGTATTTTTCTGCGCCAAATAGCGAATTTTGCCTCGGTATGCCCAGAATTTCGGAAAGGACGTCAAAAAAATTTTGTTACTCTTGCCGCGAAACGATTTGTTCCGAAAAGAGCGTGTTTTATTCCACTGTACTTCAACTATCGCCGTATTTAAACTATCGGCCCATCATTGGGCTTTCCATCGCGAAACCCCAATAATAGCCTGATATATATAACTGATGATGGTTTGCAATGGTCTTTCAGCTTTAAAGCGCAAATGCGAGTCAGTTTCCGTTTTCAAAAAAAAAGTCGCCACTGGAAGCAGCAGAATTTACTGTAGTCGATCGTCATTGCGTCAAATCCCGATGTTTCGTGAAAAAATATCCCGGGAGGGAAAAGAGCATGTCCGCCGAATTATGATTGCTAATTTAGAAACTTTGCCGAATAACGAGCGTTAAATCGCCAATGTTGCAGAATAATAGGTGTTAAATCGCCAAATAACGAGTAAGATCGCCAAATAACGAGTGTCAGATCGCTAATTTCGCCAAATAATGAGTGCTGAATCGCCAACCATCGTGTTGATTCTTCCGAAATTCTCTCCCATTTTGCAGCAATTTCTTTCTGAATATAAACAAATTGAAAACTTGATATAGAAAATTTATAATATCTTTAAAGACTAGAAAATGTTTAGCCCATTTGAAGGGCTGCTGTTCCAGACAGCAAATAGTGCCCTCAGTAAGAAAAAATCATCTTAAATAGACTGGTGCGAAAAATGTTATGACAGCCACTCTTTCAAACAAGGTGTCAAAAGCCTGCAACACCAAAAATAAAAAACAAGCTGATGAAAAAATGTTTGATAACAAAAGACAGTGCAGTTGTTTTATTTTGAAAAGGGGTGAGGGTTAACGAAAATATTGTTGTTAATTTCGTTGCTCCAATTTATAAATATCTGCTCCGAATCCTATATTTTGTTGCTCCGAATCCTATATTTTGTTGCTCCAAATCCTCAATTTGCTGCTCCAAAACTGCTCCGAATCCTAAATTTTGCTGCTCCAAAGCTGCTCCGAAATGGACTTTGTCACTTCCCACCCCTGAACAGATAATGATAGTTTTTTCTCTTCCTTGTTTTTCACATTATTTTGTGTTGTAGGGAAAGCATTTATCAGCTCACATATTCGGCCGCTGTGGTGGTCGAGTGGTCAGTGACGGACTCTCATCGCTGGACGGTTGGCTGAAGTTGGTTTTCTGTGGTTCTCAACTTCGAGTTGCGAATGAAAGCCCATCCCCCGTTAAAAAGTCTCGCCACAGAGAGCAACAGGCCTACAACAGTAAAATCTTCAATCATTACACTTCACACATAGTTTAAAAAATAGGAGGCAGATGGCAGCATTTTAACATAAACAAGCTACACATTAGGTTCGCAACACGGACACGCACATTCCAACATGTACCAATTCGTTAGAAGTTCCGCAGAGGAATATGGACGACGTGCATGTATGGTTTAGTAGTAGCTCACATATTCGGAAAAAACATTCTTCAAATAGGTGGAAATTTCTTGAAGTTTTAGTGATTTCCACTGTGGCAATTATAATGTAGATCAGGAAAATTTTAAAACCTCTCAAAGGGTTAATCGTCGTCTTTGTGGGCTTTGCTAGATGTGGGACTGATGACATGTTATCCTTCAAGTGCAATGGATCTCAGTGTATTTTTCTCTTCTATTCGTCACCGATACTAAGCTGGAGGAGAGAACGGCTTTCAAGAGAATATTTAACTCTCCAGCCCGGCCGTTTTTTTATTTATTTTTATTTTTTTGTGTAGAATCACGAGGTATTGTTTTTTTTTAAATTCGCTATCTACTATACGTATAGAACACGATAATGCGTACCCTGCGGAATTTCATAGAATACGTGAAGCGCGATATTTGCGTTGCCTGCGGCGAGATGGTTAAGATGTTACTGTTATATTTTTATTTTAAAAATAAATATCTTCTTTCAATTCAGGTTGAGGGAAATTGATGGTCATGACAAACCAATGGCTTGGTATGTTCTCGAAGGTTTTAAGTAAAACATTTACCCCTACAACGGCCATCCCAAGAGATATATATCGTCTTCTTAAAAGCCTCTCATTTCGGCAATCCCGAAATGAGTAAACCAATACCTCTATACAGAGAGCTTTGCCTGATAACATGTTTTATCCCCCGTCCTGTCAATCAACTGCCCCAGTGGGCGTAATCACTTTCGTGAAAAAAAACTTGTGTCCGTGATTTTATGACAATTAATATTTCATGCATGTTATTGCAGATCTCTTCAAGTACCAGGAAAAATGAAACTTTTTTTTAACAATTTTGGAGTCAAACGGATACGTTAATGCTTTTTCCAAACTTTAAAGTGACATGTGCGCTATTTTGTATTTTGTGGTAAATGGTTGACTGTTATAGTTGTGATTCTCTTTTTATTGGGTCAGGTTTAACAAGCTTATGACGTTCATATCTTCCGTTAGTAAATAATGAGGAAACATCAAATCGAGAGGATAAATCACTGGGCATTGCCGACTGGAGCCTCCTCCATTTTCCCCATAGTTTTTGTGTAGTCTGTGATTTCAATGTCTACCAAGGGTAAGTGAAGTAAATGGTTAAGTGGGTTTCATTGCAAGTTGTTCTGAGTCACATGATTCATCTTCTCCAGGCAACATTGTGGAGTTCAAGGAATGGGGGTCAACTGGAAGGGCCATGATCTCCTTGATTCATATTCAGTCATTCGTGAGGGTGCAACTGTTTAGTACATCTCAGATGCAGTTATTATTGTATTTCACAAATAAGATTTATTTATTTTTTCACTTATCTGTTTTTATTCCGTATTCAACAGTCTTTGATCTAGGAAAAAGGTTTTTGGTTTGCAATTGGGTTATTGGTTTGTAAAATTGGTAAATTTTGCTTTGCCCTTGGGAGTATATCACAACAGTGTTTTTCCAATTAGGACTCACCCGAGGATCGCTTGGTCATATACCAATGAGATCGAGAACTATTTGCTTTGCCATAGTTAACCTATTCACTGTTATTCTATTATCGTCTATTTTCTGAAACAAATCTCACGGACCACCTTTGGAAAACTACTGATTCACGGCAGCCCTGCTAGATATCAAAGCCCTTTGGTGGCATCCCAAGATTCCTCGACACATGAGGCTGTGGCGTCATGTATGACGTAATTGATCAAGCAGAACCGCTAGTGCTCCCGCTTTGCTACCCTGCTAATTACGATAGTTTGCAATCGCTCTACTACCCATTTTATTGAATTCTTTCCAAAATTATTTTTTCGGCTATTGTCATTAGTATTTGTATATTTTTTGGCGTGCTTCGTCCAACCATTTAAGCATTTAAAATAAGAAATTTTGCATTTGCTTATGAGGGAACTTCCTCTAAGAATGTTTTTTTCGACGCCATTTCAGTTGAATCACGTGCGTTAGTTAATTTTAACTGAAAGCCTGATTTAAATTTAACAAATTTTTTTATCAGTTAGCGATTGATAATTATAGATTACTTGAATATTGTATAGTCGTGTAGCTGTAGTCATTTAGTCAGGAGCAGTCAATTTTTGTTATATCTGAATTCCTAAATCCGTCCCCTCTGAGTATTAGAGGAAAACTCATCATGTGTATATTCTTGTGATGTATTTATATATTTTTGACTGACTGCTTAAATTCATTTTGATTGATGTATGATCACTTGTCGACCTTTTTATACTGTGTTTAGCCATTGCCACCGTGAGTCACGGTGGTAATGGTTTAACACTTCTATGTCTTTTTCACGAAAAAAAAAAGCTGATTATATAAGTATAATAAAGTAATATAAATACAAGCAAAATATGAATATAACTAATCATATATATAAACTAGTATTATTTATAATATAACTAATAAATATAAGCAACTAAAATAAATGTCTAGATAATAACTGGAAAGAGGGACGGAATTAGGACAAATTTGATGAAAATCCAAAATTTGCGTTTTGATTTATTTTTTTTGGTTAGAAAAAATTTATTTAGTAATCACCAAGGCCGCAAGTAGATTCTTTGTCGCCCGGGGCAAACCGCTACTTTGGCACCACTTGCCATGTAGAAAAAGCAGTTAAAGAGTGAATTCGGCGTTCCTTCTGGTCCAGCACCCGGGGCAACAGACCTACCTGCTTCCCCCCTAGTTGCGGCCCTGACAATCACAATTGCAGCATTATTAGATATGGAGTTGAGTTACTTATATCAGTTTTTAAATTATTTTTAACTCTAAATAAATTTTCCTAATTAACGATTTTGCTTGGGGGGTGATGGTATATGGGCACTTTCCCTTATGCTACTTCTCATTGACCAAAATCGCAGGTTTAATTGTATCCTATCTCTGATTGATGTTATGGTGTTCTGGATTGTAGATGTAGACGCGTGACGAAGTCGATAAACCATTTTGCGATGCAAGATAGACTAATTGCGGATTTTGTCGAAAGACTATCGATAGTCGTGCGATTTTTTTCTGTGAGAGTGCCACGGCTCCTTGCTTTTGTTGCTTCCTCGTGTGGGCATACGGAAACAGAAAATTCTATCGATTCCAGTGAGTTTGCTTAACCGGATTGTGCCGTCCTTTACCCCCTCTTTGATTTTGCCTTACCCCGCCCTTTCGCTGCTTTACCCTTTCATTCCATTATATGTTCTTACGATTTGGCCAGCCAGCTTGACGCCACGTAGACAAGATAAGTTCTTGCTCCTGCAGTTATCTACGAGAGCTCTGTGGTTGTCTTTCTTTTTTCTTCTCGTGTTCATTTTTAAACGTACGCTGCAGTGTGTTGAGTGGGATGTTGAAGAAGCTGCTTTTCGGAAGAGAAAAAAAAACGTTCATAAAATCGTCTGAGCTCTATTTCGGGAAAACTTTAAGATTCCTTTGCGGAAAGAAATAACGCGTCCTTCCTTTTTTTTCTTATGAAGTGTGTTCGGAGTTCCATCTCTGATAATGATCAGTGGAATGCAATCCGACACTGATTCAAGTTTCAAATTTTAATTTTTAGTTTAATCTTTTTTATGTTTTCGGTGATCTTGAGTGCAATGATAGTGAATCAGAGGTGATCTTGACAGGAATGTTTGTGTTCATTAAACCTTAACCCATTTTAGCATCAACTGAAAACGGTAGCACCAAGTGTTTCGCTTCAGAAAGGAATATTGTGAGACAACGAAATTTCTGATAGGGGACCTTCTGTCACCTTTACACATGAACATTTTTTTAATTTTTTTTTTGTATATACAGATGTTATAAACTAACTTCCCTACTTTAAGGCCTTAGGAAGCACCACTGAAGGCCACCGTTATAGTGATCGGATTTTCCTGAAATTTGGTGTTTTGTGTATTCAGATTTATAGTTCAAATCATTCCGACCCATGTCCGGATTAGCCACCTATTCATAGAACAAGGGCCATATTTAAGATGGCTCTATGCGTAGTTTTTGTGGATTCTGAAAGTATTGGCACACTTCTTTATATATACCATATTTCACGTAGAAGCTTTATTTCTTCATTTTTTCCACAGCTCTCTGCGGCCTCTTAACCATCTGTCATGGCTCCCCTTCAACTTGATTTTTACCTGTAATAGAATATCGGGATGCCGCGGAATATATACCGTGGTACATATGATACATGAATATATACATATTGCCCAGGTGAAAAATCTTTATAGCAGTGATTCCTGAAAGGTGTGGCTCTGTGCTAAGGGGTCATTTACGTATTACGTCAGCATCGATGTGGGGGGGGGGAAGTATCGGGTTTGCTGACTTTGGATGACGGGGAAAGGGGGGTGGGGGTTTAAATGATGCTTACGTCACATCAACCACTTTTTATAGGAATATCAGGGGTGGGAACTCTGCGCCAATATGTGTGATCATGCAACTGAAGATGGTTTGCAATGGTCTTTCAGCTTTAAAGCGTAAATGTGAGTCAGTTTCCTCTTTCAAAAGAAAAAAGTCGCCACTGGAAGCAGCAGAAATTACTATAGTCGATCGTCATTGCGTCAAATCCCGATGTTTCATAAAAAAAAATTTCATTCCGGGAGTAAAAAGAGCATGCCCGCCGAATTACGAATGCTAATTTAGAAACTTTGTCGAATTACGAATGCTAATTTAGAAACTTTGCCGAATTACGAATGCTATATCGCCAAATATCGAGTGTCAGATCGCCAACCTCGCCAAATAATGAGTGCTGAATTGCCAAACATCGTGTTGATCCTTCCGAAATTCTCTTCCATATATTTGCCGATATAACTAATTAAAACTCAATTTTTTCTCATTTTTTATAATCATTTCTATAGAAATTTACTCAACAGTTAGTTTAAAACTTCCACTGGCAAAATCAAGAATTTGAATTACCAAGTGGTTCGGTGAATTTTTTGTCTAATATTATTGAGAGTTATTATCTTATTACTTGTAAAACAACAATTGGAGGGAACATTGGTAGTGGGTTTCTCAACAGAATAATATTGGTGACTTTTATTTTAATAAAATGTGTGAGCGAAATGGGGGGGGGGGGAGAACAAATACTGGCTGATAATGGTGTAATTTAAATTTTCACAACGATCATTAGGGTTACCTTGTATTTATTTATTTTGCAGAGATATGAGCAACAATAAGCTTGAATATCTGAACACATCTGTTTGGTCACAGCTCGCATCATTGCAGAAATTGTGAGTACAATATATGTTATTTTAATTTCTGTTGAATTACTCTTCCTTAATAGTTTAATATTTCTTTGGCCAGAAAGAATGTTTGACTGAAGAGAGTTACAGCCATGCAATGTAGATAACTATACAGTACAGTGACAAAGCCCAAGTAGATACAAAATAGTAATTGGGGAGATACAAAAATTAAAACTTTTATATGGTTCATAATAAAAAAAAGCAAATGTGAAATAGTAAACTTTGAGCCCTTCTGTATTACCTCAAAACAAATCTACCCGTAAAATTTGGAGATATATATTTGCAGATATAACTAATTAAAACTAAATTTTTTCCCATTTTTTATAACTATTTTCATTTATTTAATGGTAGTTAATTATAATTTATTTAACAGTTAGTTTAAAACTTGGAAACTGGCAAAATCAAGAATTTGAATTACCAAGTGGTTCAGTGAATTTTTTGTCTAATATTATTGAGACTTACTATATTATCTTATTACTAATTATATGTTATATTAAGTAGGAAGGTGCAAGTTTTGTCTGCCAATTGGCATTTTTTTATTGGGAGTTCTATAAAATTTTAATTTCTCTTCAATTATATGCACTGCAGTTTGTTGCACCTGATTAGACATATAATCACTTTAATACCCATCTAAGTTACATAGTATAGTTCCTTACCAAGTGGGAGATGTTAAAATGCTTAAACAGCCAAAAAGAAAAAAGTGACAAAAACAAAAATCTACCTGGTGTCCATGAAGAGAAAGACAAATATCAGAATCAACACTCACCTTAAGCACCAAAACCTGGGGGGGGGGGGGGTGTCTAAGGCTATTTCAGTCCCTGACTAAATTTTGTGAGAGGGCAGAGACTCTCCAATAAGTAATGAATATAAAGAAACAATGCACAGCATCTCTTCTTCATACCAGCTTGAGTCCCATATATATATAAGACAACTGGCAACATTGAGCACCCTCAACATTTTCTTTATGTGGGCACCTCTGACAATTACTTGTATGGCGCAGATTCTTCCTTGATATTGCTCTACAAAATTCAGAGGACTAACATTCATAGCCGTCAGTCTCCCCTTTCTTACATCAACTCAACAACACGAGCTCTCGAACTTGCAATCGGAATTCTATTTTTCCATAGTAATACAAGATACTGTAATCTCACTCATTTGCACAGCTCTCATATAGAACTCGCAACTCTGTGAGATAGTGAGGAAGCCAACAGTTCAAGGCTACTTTAAAAAAATTATCTACAGAGTTTTTGCGGATTTTATTATTGCTGAACCAGCATTTGTTATGTTGTTGTGATTTTAACTTATCATCGTACTGTTTCACATAGTTTCATACATTTCTTTTCATGTTTTAATTTTAAAACATGTTTTTTTTTTATTTTGTCTTTGTAAAATTTTTATATTTTCTTGTTTCTTTTATATATACACAGTCACTTGGTTATTTTATTTTTGCTTGTTTATTTTACTATATGGTTTTTTTTTTCCTTCCTCTTCATGCCTCTGTATTTTCTTTTTGATGAAAGTGCTGAACTTGCTATTCACTAATATGCTTATAAAATAAAGTAATAGCTGCTGTCACTCTCCATTCGCAAGTTATTTTAGGCTAGAAGGACTTTCTTATGCACCTTGTCTCACTGTCAATTTTTTTTATAACTACAATTATTAGTGTAAATTTTGTCTTTTTTTAAGGTTTACAGCACTCTGTAAATGTACTGGAGCAGCAACAATCGTGATAATATGCATTAACTGATACCCATGCAAAGATCAAGAACTACATTTCTATCGATTTATTTAAGATTTTTTTACTATTACTGTCAGAGGTGCCGACGGGAAGAAAACATTGAGAGGCTGAAACTTGCTGGTCGTCCCATGTATATACGACTTGAGCACGTACGCAGGAGAGGGAAGGCATATTTCATTGTTTCTTCAGAAATTATTGGGGGGACTCAGCCCCCTCTTTCAGAATTTATTGGGGGGGGGGGGGACTCAAATGGCTTCAGCCCCTAGATTCCAGCACCTATAATTACAGTCGAGGCTTGATTTTATAAACCTCCAAATTACAAACACACTGTCTTTTATGAACTGGTTCTGCATTCCGAACAGCATGCCTTAGAGCTAATGTTAAATTCTGCTCTATTTTATGAACTCTCATTTCTATTAACACTTTATTTTAGGAATTTGTTGTTCTTCAATTTTTTTTTAAATTCTTCTAGGCACCTCAGAGTTTATTGTAATCAAAGATGAACTTTGATTTGAGCAATTTGAATATTCTATACACCTTTAGAGAAAATATGTGGGGGAGAAGTCACCAATTTGTTATCATCTTCATGCAAGTGTTTTGCAAACACGTGCCAGGAAGGAGGATTTGATTGTTGGCAGGGGTGACTATGAAGTGAAGATATGTTGGCAACACAATTCATTCTTTGTGTATTATGATTGTATAAACTGGTGGTTTAAGAACTGGTATGATTACAGATACATGAATTAGCTTATTGATATGATCCAACTCTATTTCTGCTAATTGCTGTTCGTGTACTTTCCTCTTTGCAATTTCAACAAAACGGAAAAAATAGTGCTTGACATTAGATGGGAAAAAGATTTTGAAAGAAATTTATGTGCAAACACTTACAAAAACAGAAACCAGCAAAAAGTACATTGAGTACTCTAATCAAAGATTGACAAAAGATCATTTCTGTGATAAGTGGTTTCAGCTGCATTCCACCATCCCAGTAATAATTCAGAGAAGAGATTTGTACAAATTTTATCCTACATCAATTCCATGGAATCTTATTTTTACCAAAATGTTGTTATGAGGCAAACAAAAACATGATTTTTTTTGGGAAATCATCAAAAGTGACCAATCAACGTATGTGACCAACTCGTTTTTCATTTCCTACATTTTTTTCATCATCTCTTCTATTTACGAACTTCCGATTTTGACGAACTGATTATCAAGTCCCCATAGTTTCGTAAAAACTGTTTGTTGACTGTATTATGCTTTTTTTCTTTTTCTTTTTTTTATAAAACGAGAGCAAAATTAAGTTGGGTTACTTGATAAAATTTAAATATGATGCAGATGAATCAAACTAATTTTTTTGTCAAGTTGTTTGTACAAAACCTGCAAAAAGTGTGTGTATAGTTCTAATTTACACGTAAAAAGCCATATTTACTCCCTTGATTTTGCATTGATACATAGTAAAAAAAATGTAATTTTTCAGTATATTTTGCATGATTGAATAAGGGGATATCAGGTGTTGATATATGTATCATAGAATTTAACTTAATTTCTTCTTAATAGTAATAAAAACAATTACTATAAACTATTGATTGTAATAGGTGTGACTATGTAATCTGTTTTGCCACATAATTTAGGCTCACATTTTTTTACTAGACTGAGTATTAAACCTCCAGATATAGCAAATGAAATATTCATTTCCTTGAAGATTGTTATTGTGGGGTTTGGCTGTAGGCCTATATCATTTGCTGTGAAAAAATTGCTTTCACATAAGCAACTATAATGAAGGAAGCATTTGGAGCATTCACAGGATGCAGTCTATTAAAGACTCATTTATCTCCTTGGTTTAATTCATTGTTATGGTAGGAAAGCTATGATTCATCCTCTTTCTGTCCTAAAGGATACTGCTGCTTTGTTTATTCCAGACTTTGATTTTATGGGGTTTACTTCAAATTATGTTTCAATATATTTTTCATGTCCAGCGTTTATAACAAGAAATTGTTACTAGTTTTTTTTTTCAGGATTATTCGGAGTCATATTTTAATGTGAACTTGTGGAAAGAGAATTAAATCGCGTAAACCCAGATCCATCATTTGTGGGGCAATGGCTGGCCCCCCCCCCCATGCTTTTGAAAATACACTAAAAATGGTATATATATATATATATATATATGCATACATTGAGTACATGTTCTTTGCCCCCTAAAAAGGGGGCAGTAAGAAAAAGTAAAATGACGACCCTGCATAAACCTCATAAAGTTGTTTTCAGTTCACAATGAGATGATGAAGCAAGAATAGATTGTGATCAAACTGGTCATAATGATTGCTCATGATTCATCATGAATGATGACGATTCTGCAATTATATGATGATTTATACCATAGTTTTTCAAACTTTTTGTTCTATCGCTCTCTCCCAAACTCAAGCATACGATCCAATGTTATATTCATCACTTCTATCTCCCATTTTGGGAAACACTGATTTGTACAATGAATACAACCTAGGATAGATAATCCAGGGCTTCCACTTGTCCCACTTTTATTACTTTTTGGTAAAATGTCATATTTTTTGTCTTACTCTAGTTTTTATCCTACTTTTCCTACCAAATCCTGTCAACCAAAATTTTGTTACTTTTTCTAAATGATGAGGGAATCGCACATCAATTTATTGCCAAATAGTACAAATATCATCAACAATTTTCAGTCCACTGCTGGATGAAGGTCTCCTCTAAATTTTTCCATTCTGCTCTGTCTGATGCTTTAGCCATCCAGTTGACTCCTGCCACTTTCTTGATCTCATCAATCCATCTTGCGTGGGGATGCCTTCTCGGACGTTTAACACCACGAGGGTACCAATCTAGAATACTTGTGGTCCAACAAACTACTGTAAGGAAATAGGAAGTGGTTCAACAAACTACTGTACTTATCATCTGTTTATCATGGGAGCAGTTTAATGGTTAAATTTTTTTGAAGTGAAACTTCTTTAGGCAGAGTAGTGAATTTTCAGATCCACGTCAGAAACAGTGAAACGAAGGAACCAAAAAGGGGTCATCTTTCTTTTCCCTCAATAAAAAAAGTGAAAGAGAGGAATGGAAATAATGTAAGCTTTCCTTTCTCTTAAAAACGGTTGCTTGAACCATTGGGTTTGTGTCGGACAAAGACAGTTTATTATCTTTCCCTATACCCCTCCCCCATTATGCCGTGGGAATCATAGAACGTCCCTTTTAGAGATGGTAGATAAGCGATGCACACAGTTTGAAAGAAAAGGAAATTGGGTTAGGGTGGAGTAGGAAAGAGCGTGTGTTCCCACACTTTGATAGCTTGCGACCAGTAAAAGTTGGATACGAGTCAAGGAAAAATATAGTCGTGTAATAATATCACAGGAATGCATGACCGGGAACCCCGACCTGATCAGTTGGAGAATAAATGAAGATGTAGAAATAACAAGCCAATAATAATGGGTGAAAAACTCTTTATTTAGCAATACTTTACATGAGGACAATAAGTTTACACGTTAAGTTTCGCAAGTGCTCAAAGTTCTTACCATCCACAGTTATGCACGCTTAGCAACAGCGATGCCTTGTGAAGCATGTCAATCTTGCCGTAAGGGTGCTCTTCTTTTGATGATGGGTACAGGCAGTGCTCGCGACTAGAAAAAGGTTGAAGACCTCTATATTACTGTATCACAACAGTAATTTTTCAGATTTCCTGGGAATTTTTCTCTTTATTTTGGGAACAGGAAAACGCGAAAAATTCCCAAGAGCAGGCGGGATGAAATTGCTTCGGGAAACCGTAGTCTGCAGGCTAACTTTTTTGGGGAACACTGGTTCTGTACAAGTATTGTAATAGGCTGACAAAAGAGTTTAATCTTTCGTTGACATGAATAGTAGGGTGGGTAGACAGTTCCACTCATGGAACTTCATAACATCTTCATAGGTTGGTAATATATTGCATTTAATGTCACTTGAATCAACGAAATACCAGACATTTCCACTTTGAACGAGTATGATCCATGATGAAAATGGCACAAGTGAGTGCAACACAACCTCGCCTTATTTCAGCTGGAGTTATACTGGGAAACATGGGAGTCACATGAGTACGTGTAGGGTCTTCCTAAACTCTTTCCCCCACTCTACCCACTGATCCACCCCTCACAACTACAACGTGCAAATTGTCTATGTTTGTTGAAAGTAATGTAATTGGTCAAAACCCTAACTTAAATCTACCTTGGAAAAAAAAAAAATCAAAAATATCGAAAAAATCAATATCAATTCGGAGGCAGTTACACTAATCAGAATGTACAAAAAAATCACATGTGTTATTTTGAGACCATTTAGCACCTTTTTATCACTGTGCCCCTTAAAAAAATTTGAATTTTATTTTTTTGACCTACCCTAATGAATAGGATATCTGAAGATTAAAAATAATTACTTATTTTGGATTTTTCTTTTGATGCATTGAATTTTGAAAAGAACTTACTTGCACAGAATCCAAAAATTTCCCCATATACACCAAATTTCTGAGCACTCATAAAAATGAGATTTTCAGTGTAAATAGAATGGTGAGATATCTCATAGTGTTTCTATCAAGTGATTATACTGCATTTGATTTTACACATTGACATATTAGATGTTTTTATTTTATTTGCAGATCCTTGAGTCATAACAGAATCAGCAGTCTAGGATCAGGGGTTTTTGATCGACTAACAAATCTCGAGTTATTAAAGCTGAACAAGAACAAGATGACTGTTATTCCCAAAGAATTATTCCGCCATTTGAACTCATTACGACATCTGTAAGTTACTTGCCAAACAGTATGTATTGCAGGGCATTGACAAGCCCAGGTACTTTTCGATGACTTTTTCGCGTCGGTTTTTAATTGAGATGATATTCAGTATATGGGGTGTTGCAAGGGGTAATAAAATCCTCAATGATATTCAAGTGGAAGACGTGGAGGTCCTGAATCTTCTAAAAAATGTATGTACAAGCAAGACACCAGGACCAGATGATATCTATCTCAGGGTCCTCAGGGAATGTGCTAATGAATTTTTGGGGCCAGTTGCACAGATATATAAGAGCAGTGTTACTGAGAGTATTGTCCCAAGGGATTGGAAACTTGCTAATGTTGTTCCAATATTTAAGAAGGGTAGTAGAGAAGCTGTGTCCAATTATCGTCCAGTGAGTATGACGAGCTCCCTCTTGAAAATTTTGGAAATTATCATCAAAAGGCAGTTTGTGAAGTGGATAGACGAGAATAATGTATTGTCGGAAAATCAGCATAGGTTCAGGAAGGGGAAGTCATGTGTAACTAACCTCCTTTGCTTCTATGATCACGTGACTAAGGCTTTGGGTAAGAGCAAAAATGTAGATGTTTACCTTGATTTCCAGAATCCGGTCCAACATAGTATACTCTTGAAGTGTTTACACGAGATTGGGATTGTGGGCAACTTGCTGCATTGGATAGAATCATGGTTAAGAGATAGGTCTCAACGAGTTATGGTGAATGGGGAATTCTCTGATTGGAGAGGCGTCACGAGTGGAGTTCCTCAAGGAAGTGTCCTTGGCCTCATACTTTTTTCACTTTTTGTCGATAAACTCGATCAGGGTATCGATGGGATTGTTAGCAGATTCGCAGATGACGTGAAACTAATGGTGGTAATCGGAAACCAAAGCGATAGGGAGTTGATGCAGGCCAACTTAAACAGGATTGCAGCATGGGCAAATGAATAGAGCATGACGTTTAGCATTGATAAGTGCATGGTTGCTCATTTTGGTTCGAACAACCCACTGTTCTCTTACGAGTGGAATGGTGTCACTATCCCGGATGCAACTAGGGTCACTGATTTGGGAATTATCATTGACGACCGGCTTAGGTTTTCTGAACATTGTTCAGCGGTGGTCAAAAAAGCGAATAGAATGCTAGGTCTCATTTTCAAAAAGGTCTCTTCGCGTTCTCCTAAAGTCATTCTTCCGCTTTTTCGAGGCTTAGTTCGTCCTGGACTGGAGTATGCTGTAAGGTTTTGGAGACCATACCTACAGAGGGACATAGACTTAGTTGAAGGGGTGCAGAGAAGAGCTACGCATGTCCTTATTGGCTCACGGGGCTTGAGTTATGAAGTGAGACTTCATTTTTTGAATATGTTTACATTGGATGAGCGCAGGTGTCGAGGAGATATGATCGAAGTGTTCAAAATTTTCAATGGGATGGATAGGATGGACCATGAACTTTTAGTACACCGCCAATCGACTGCTTTTACAAGGGGACACCAGTATCGATTGGTAAGGGACAATGCAAGGTTATGGTGCCACAGGGGGGGGGGAATTTTTCTCTAATAGGGTTGTTAATAAATAGAATTGCTTAACCCCTGAGGTAGTTAATTGTAACACAATTGACACGTTTAAAAAGAAATACGATAAACATGTTGGGGTAAATCGAGAAGCTATCCATACTTAGAATAAGACAACCATAATATTCTTTATGGGCATTGTATAATATTTTATCATGTGTATATATTGTTTATGATTTTTGTGATTGTGTTTTTAATTGGGTTGCTGTATTTTTGAAATATATGACATCCATATTTGTTATGGGCATCTTTTTCTCAGCTACCTCATTGGGCATTTTGCCTGTTGTATTTGTATTGTATTTGTAAAGTTTTCATTTCTCAATGAAACACTTTTCCTTATACTTCTTAGTTTGCACCTGCTGGAAATCGAGAGAAGCCTACCTCATTAAAAAGATATGCCATTTTGAAGGGGGTTTAGTGATTTCTATTGTTCTGTTAAAGGGTTAATGTTTCATATTTAAATTCAGCTTACAACGCGTCTGTCTTATGTTTGTGCATGCATTCATGCCAACAAAAATGCTTGTAAGCCAAATCTGTATTCGTTAGCCGAGGCTAAAAAATCATGAAAAATATCTTCGTTGGCCAAAAAATCACAATTGTCATAAACTTCTTTGTAATCTTATCTGTAAATTTACCTTTTTGCCTCTGATAATGTCTCCTTGACAGACATTCTAGAGCTATTTTTTGTACTGTAAAATCCTATTTTGCTTCTTTTTTTTCTACTTTTCTCTGTTAAATCTTATTTTTGCAGAAAACCTCATTTAAAAAAACAGGCTACTTATTCCCAAAAATCTAATTTCCAAAACACCTTTAGTGTACGTTTGCCATTTTCAAGCTAGATTTGTCATTGACACATATTTTTGATGATGCACTCAATTGCGTGAGATAATTAAATTTTTAACCTTTATTAAAATATATTATTTTAATCTATTCATTTCAAGAATGCTTAGATAACTGAAAAAATGCATGTTATGCATGCAAAAATGCTTCATTTTACTCAATCTCACAATTTTTCAAGCCGGTATGGATATAACGAATTTCACGTATAACGAATAGTTTCAGGTTTTTCCAACTTCCTTATAAAAGCGAGTCCGACTGTATAATCTACATTACCATTTAATTCATTTGAGATTTTCACTGACAAAGCAAAATTTAGATAAAATATTGTAAATGATATTTAGAACAATATAAATTGAGTTTTTGTTTATATTCCTAAAACAATTTATAAAGGATTTAATTTTCTAATTGTTTATTCTATTTTTTTGTTTCAGCGAACTAAATTTGAATAATTTAACCCAGATTGATGGACTAGCTTTTCAAGGGTTATTGTCATTAGCTGTTCTTAAAATGAGACTTAGTGGTATCTCCCATCTTGCTGATGGTGCCTTTTATGGATTGAATTCTATAAAAAAATTGTAAGTTGTTTTGCTAGAGAAAAGGTAGCACACTTATGAAAAAGTGTAAATAATGTTTTTCTTTATTTTTTTTCACTGAAGGGGATAATTTTGATTAAAAAGAAGTGAATTAATAACATTACTCTTAATTATTGGGTCATCCCTAAAATTTTGAGAATCTTGAATGTCAGAAATGCTCGGAGCTTTTGGGATGACCTGACATGTATTCAATTATTGTTCGTATGTTGAGATAAATAGGTGATTTGTATGTATCACCCGTATATTGTTTTGAATTCCCAATCATATATATTACCTGTTTTCTAATGTACAGGCACTTGGAACAAAACGGGCTGAGAAAAATAACAAAAGGGTGGCTGTATGGCTTGAATTCATTGCAGCGTTTGTAAGTATATTGAAAGGATGTAATTTTCAAATTTTTATCTATACAGACCTACCAACTCTCCGGATTTAGGCGGGAGACTCCAGATTTTTCATCCTTCCTCCTGCTCTTCGGATTTGTTAAAATTTTTCCGGATTTTGGCAGAAAATGAGATTTTACATGAGTTTCCACGTTGTCGTGATGTCAATGACTGCCGTCCTCATTAGGGAAAACACCCATAGAGGACAGCTGTGATCATTTCCACCAAGCAGCCAAAAAAAAGTCTTGGTGACTGCATTTAAGCGACTGGCAAAGACGTTACTTTGTTTACGTAGCGTTTATCAAAAATCATTTATCAGGGGCATGACCTTGGTTGCCGAAATTCCTGTATAATCGTTATTGTATTCCATTAACGGCCGTGTGGTAAACACAAGTTTTTTCATCGACAGCTTTGTATTTTGAAGTTTTTAAATTGTTTACCCCATTTAAATATGTCTTCAGAAAGAAAATATAAAACTTGAAAAGCTAAATATCAAGCTTTTAAGAATTCATATATTTAAGATTATCAATCACTGATATCATCCACGAAAAGAAACACGTTTTATGAACAGTATGTAGACGTGATTTCTCTATTCTGCATGGAAAGACTGACATGTAATTATATTCTGCTCAGGAGCAATGTAGAACCTGCCTTGGGGGGAGGGGGAATAATGGAACATTGTCTTAATTGATTAAAAAAAAAAAATTTTTTTTGAGTGAGTCTATGAGTGCCTGGGGAGGGGGGCACTAATATACAGTTTAGAAAGGTATTAATTTTTTTTCAACTCTGATGTTGGTTAATTGTGTTGAAGTTTCTTTGCTAGTATGTTGCATCTATTGAGAGCCCGTATATTATCTTCAATATGGGCCATCTTAAGAGCATCATGGTCCTCTGGACCGAGTGGTTTTTTTGTGGCCCTACCAGGTAAATTCTATAAAATTTCAACCAATTTTTGTTAGTCCCCTCTTCTCTTGAGGTCTCTGGGCCGTGCCCATGCATTAACATGGCACTGTCTTCAATCATCTAGACTCTAAATAAAGCTGGCATTTAGGAGTCCCATCGCCTGTGTTAAAGATGTTTATTAGCTAATGATAGGCTTACTGTTTAAATTTAGGAGTTAAAATTTTGGGGCTGGACAATGCTCCACTTTTCAATGTTGCCTGCCATCTTTCAAAATATATGCAATTGTCTTCCTGCAGGTACTTGAATCACAATAATATTTCGGTTATTGAAGATGATGCTTTTGATTCTGGGAAAAGACTTATTGAACTTGATATGACCGATAACAAGTTGCAGTTCATTGCAAGGAAGACATTTGATAAACTGTACTCATTAAAACGTCTTATCTTGAGTGACAACATGATTACGTACATTGAAGAGGGTTCATTTCATAGTTTGTCAGCTTTGCAGTACTTGTAAGTGTTTTTTACTATAGTTCCAAATCAATAAACAAAGTGAAAATGTGAGAGAGGGAATTTTATCATAATTTTTTTGTCTGTCTGTAGGGAATTGCAGAATAATGAGGTGTCATGGACGATAGAAGATACAAACACTGTATTTTCTGGCTTGAATCATCTAAAGTATTTGGGGCTTGCGAATAACAAAATCAGAGCTGTCGTGAGAAGAGCTTTCACCGATCTGTCTCGACTACAAATTCTTAATTTGACTAACAACAGAGTAACAACCATAGAAAAAGATGCTTTTGATGACATGCCCCAACTTCAGAGTCTGTAAGTAGTTTACAAAATGGATGGGAGGAAATTTTACTTCATTCAAAAAAAAAAAAAATTAAAAACAATTTCATTTTTACTGTATTAACTCATTCCAACTTTTTTTTCCAACATGCAGCTTAATAAACACAAGCAGCCTTATTTGTGACTGCAATATAGCGTGGATGGCCAAAGACTTCCCTTTTTCTATTATGGCTAAGTGTGGATATCCACCAAGACTCGAAGATCTTTCAGTGTTTTTAGTTCCTGAAGAAGATTTTATTTGTGCTGCAGGTGAGTAAACTTTAATTTCTAACAGAGTATTAAATAATGAAGGGGTCTCATACCTTTTAACATGGTGAAAAACCACGGAGAAAACCTCTATACAAATTTTTTTTCCTTTCTCACCATAGACCATAATCACGCTATCTCATGATCTTGGAAAGTAGTTCCACTACTTTGAAGTACAAAGTTCTGTGCTGTTATTGGTACAACAACCAGGCTTTTCTTGGTTGACAAAGCTTTTTTTGCTCTTTCAACTACGATTTGGCACCCCCTCCTAGAGTGGCGCCCAATGTGGTCTAACGGTCCGTGGGCCACTCCTGCATTAGTGGAGATGGGGGGGGGGTGTGTCTGCTCTTGATAATAGTCAAAGGAAGTTTGTACTCTGAGCATGCTCATTTTACATAACTTCTGTGAAATATCTATTATATATAAATGTCCTACCTTTCTAAAGCATGTTGTTGGAGAGAATGAAATGTTTGCACCTCTCTTCTCATTACTTGCACTCCCTGTCGTACTAAGAATTGTTCTCTATCTGCAATTAAAACTATTGCTGGGGTGTTGCTTAACATTGTATCAAAACAGAATTATGAACTATGTCTGATGAATGGGTCAATGCAAAGTCAAGTTCACAAGTGACATCAGTTCAGATAATAGATATTGGGCAGACAATATACTTTGTAACCTTGGAAGCAGCCGAAAGTTCAAAACTTTGCCAGGTTTGGTGAAGGCTCTTAACACAGACAGTGAAAGAAAGTTCATTGTTAACAAAAGTCTGTTAATGAAATATTGAACTATATTGCTTGAACAGTGAAAAATCTGTTTATCCAATGCGTTAATGGAACAAGGCACATAAAATCTTATGCTCAAGGGTATGAAAAATTAAAAAAAAAATTGTCATTGTGAGATGCTGGACTTCTGAAAGGAATTTGTATTACATATAAAAAGTATTGTAACAATCAAGCACAGCTGAAATTCTTGCTGCCAAGGCTTTCAGTAGTCACGGTGTATAATTTGAAAAAAGTCTAATAATTTTTGTTTGTCATTTCAGTAATGCATGCTTTAGCAGTGACATATTTCAGAAAAAATTTAAGTGGACTTTAATTTGTGAAGGAAATTTATTTAGAATTATCTGTTCCATTAACAGATTTTTGGCATTTCACAGAGAAATTACTCCTAATATTGCAGATATAGTTTGTTTTTTGTCCTGCTCCATTTTCAAAATTTCTGCTTCAAAAATTGAAGTTTGCTGCTCCAAAATAGATGAGGGGTATTTGCATCCCTGCATAGTGACAGTTACTTGTTGAAATATAAATTTGAATTGTGACAATTCTGAGTGTATTTCATTTTCAGAAGGATCTCCCAAGCCAGTGATAGTGAAGGAACCATTCACAAAAATCACTCTAAAAGGAGAAAATGTTACCCTAGAATGCCAAGCTCGCAGTATTGGTGATTTTGACACCAAATTTGAATGGCGAAAAGATGGAAAAGTATGTTTTCCTTTTATGTTAAACACTGATTTTCAAAGGATTTAAATTGTTGCAAATTTCTTTTTTAAAATTTTATTTTGGGATCAGAAGACAAGTTATATTTTGTGTTGTAATTTCATGTGTATTCTTGAAATTAATACAAAACTGTGTGTGTTTTGTATACCTCTAATTGGCATACTTCCAATCAAAGTATGCCTCTAGGGATCAACGGTCTGCCAGTAAAATATTGTGCATGCCGTTATCTAAGCACCCTGCATACATATGTACTTTGATACCTCAGCTTATTAATTTTTTGGCTCATAAAGATTTTTTTTATAGGAAAAAGAAAGCACTTATATGCTTAATTTTTTAAGAAGGAAAAGATAAAACTTTTAGTGAATGCTCATGTTGAGCCATTAAATAAATAAATAAATATATAGTAAGCATTAAAAGAGCAACTGACAAAAACTAGATTTCAATGAAAAACTTCAAAAGTCAGAGTTAGTGCTAAAAAAGGCTGCTTTATACACATAACTCGAAATTATAAATTAGATATTATGAAAAGGCGAAAAAATTAGAAGGAATTGAAAAATTGGAAAAATTACCTCTGAACAGTTCCCGTTTCTCAAATAGATTGAACAATATATACTCTGTACCACTTATCCACAAAACTCTTCTGAAGAAGCATTTTACTTCCCTATCCCGAAATTTTGCAACTCTTTACCACCTGATATCCTTAACATTAGTAACTTATTACCTTTCAAAAGACACATGAAGCAATATGTTTTTTCAATGAGTGACATCGAGTTTCTTTTGATTTGCCTATGCTCCTCAATCAGTTAAATTATGAATCTATTTTATCTTACGCATTGTAACATTACATTGATTTTTATTTGCATATACTTATCTGATAATCATGCAATGTGTATTTCATAAAATTGCACTCCTTGCTGTTGTCAAAAATACTAAAAATTTTGTGAAAGTTTTGTTTTGACATTTGATTTTTTTTTTTTGAAACCCCCTCCCCATTTTGTGTGTGTGTGTATGTGTTTTTCTAATATTTTGTTTTTCCGTTTTAGTTTGTTGATGTTGTTTACTAATAAGTAACTGTGTTCCTTATTATTCATTATAAATTTGCAATGTATCATCTAGTATGGGTCTCTAGACCCCTTGGCTGATTTTTTGTTTCGTCTTGTATTTATGTGAAAAATTAAACCACAAAAAAATATATAATTTTTTTAAATAAAAATATTATATATATGTATTATATTATAGAAAGTGGCGAAAAAAATAGGAAAAATAAATAAATATATATATATATATATATATATATAGATTTGATTGAAAAATGTGTGTATGGAATTGAGAATTAATTAAAATCAATTTACATTAGCTACATTCCTTTTGATGGTTCAAACTTGTATGTAAAAATTACTACCTGGAGGTTTTGTTTAAAAATTTGATCGGGAAAAGTTGTTAAAATTTATTCATGAAAGTTAGTATGAACCCTGTTATGTATATTTTATATAAAAACTTAATAAATCCATTTTTAACTGTTTCAGTTATTGCGGGGGATGAGGCTTTGGTCCAAGAACGTTAATGCAAAAGAGGGAAATGGTACCCTCCATACTACTGTACTCTTTATTCAAAACATTCAAGATGATGATGAAGGCCATTATCAGTGTGTAATATCCAATAAATTTGGTGCAGCATACTCTGGCAAAGCTGGTATAACTGTGCATGGTATGTAGTATTGCTAGTTATAACTATTATGATTAACTTCATTCATTTTAAGCTGATTTCTAATTATCTGTGTGGATTTTAAATAATTTTTTTTGCCTTTATTTTTAGTATTTCCAGTATTTACGAAAACACCTGTAGATATTTCCATTAAAGCAGGCAGCACTGTTAGGCTAGAATGTGGGGCTAATGGTCAACCAGTTCCTGATGTTGCATGGCGCAAAGATGGTGGTATTGATGATTTTCCAGCAGCCCGTGAACGACGGATGCATGTTATGCTTCCTACAGATGACATCTTTTTTATTGTTGATGTACAAACAGCTGACACTGGCGTGTACAGTTGCACTGCACAAAATCTGGCAGGGATCATTACAGCTAATGCCACGCTTACTGTTTTAGGTAATTGTTTTAAGATAGTTTGTTGGTTGATAATTTAGGATGACCAATTTTCAAACATGAAATTGTAGTTTCAAAACTTTTAGGGATACTTATACAACAGAAGCCGAAAGTATGTTGTCAACTATGGGAATGTCCATTTCACAGAGCTTGTTGATAATATCGAAAAAAATAATTCAGATGATCAGACATACCTTGTTTTTTTCATCTTTCGGAACAGGAATTGTTTCAACTGAGTTGCCTTTTTCACTAGCTCCTAGGACTCATATTTCCTTGAGTTTCTTCCAGACATCATTAACTGTGACAGTGTTTCATGTGGCTTAGTTCACTCTGGCTCATGGATAAAATTATGTCCACTCTGGCTTTTTGGTCGGCCTGGATCCATTTCTTGAGCTTATCGGTATCAGCCTCCATTAACCTTCAGGAGGCTTTGTTTCCTTTCCAATTCCCAATAATCATTTTTGATGAGTACCACTTCAATTTGCAGCTTCCAAGTCTTGTAATTATTCTTATTTAGCTTTTGTACGCTTGTAAGCATTGGCATCTCACTCAGTACTCAACTTGCGATGATACAAAGACAAACTAAACAGCAAACATGAGGTAAACTTTCAAAACAACTCGAAACTTTCTTTTAAACAACAACCAAATAATTATATAATGTAAAACAAACTAACATGATCACACATGAACCCAACGTGAGGACCCTACTACTTTCTCTCACTGCCACAACTGAACCACAGAGAAGGAATAAAAGTGAAGGAAATCTTACAGTAAATATCTCAACATTTTGCCATGTTACTAGTTTTTCTCACTTTATCAATTGTTTATCAAATTTTGTAACTTGCTAGCAATGCTTCTAACTACCTTTTTTATGATAATTTCTAAAATGTGAGCTCTTTATTGCAATAATTTTTACAGAGACTCCATCATTTGTAAAAAGAATGGAAGATAAAGAAACTAGAGCTGGTGAAACTGCTGTTCTCGAATGCAGAGCAGCTGGTAGCCCTGCACCAAATTTAACTTGGACAAAAGATGGTGGGCCTCTTATTGCTACAGAAAGACATTTTTTCACTGCTGGAAACCAACTTTTAATTATCGTTGAAGTGAAACCATCAGATAGTGGACTGTATTCGTGTGAAATGACTAACAGTGTTGGAACAGAAAGAGGTAGCAGTCACTTGACAGTTTTACCAGGTTTGTGAATATTTTCAAAATAAAATTTCTGTTATTAAATTATTATACTTATAGGCCACAGTGTTAAACTTTTTCACACTCAGTGAAAATAGTTGAACAATTTAACAGATTGGCAAAAAAAGAATGAATAATTTGCACACTGATTGGCAGTTAAGGCAAAGAAAAACCAATTTAGAAACAGTATTTTATTTGTTAAAGATGTTAAAAAAATGGCATATACAGGGTGGTCAGAGTAGTCAGAATGTGTAGTGCCCATTGTGGTGGATGTATTTCATTGAAACTTGGTATATATGTTATTTAGACAAGGGGGAGATAACTGATAAAATTGTGCCAATTTTTCACTTGGTGGTCAAAAATCAAACTATTTTTTTTAATTGAATCTTCCTTTTCCACATGGTCTATATAGTATTCTATATACCAAGTTTCATCAAAATATCTCCACCAGAATGGGCGCTACATACGCCTGAGTAGTGTCTTTATTTTTAACCACCCTGTATATTGAGTGAGAGAATTAGTTCATAAAAACATCAGTTCATAAAGGTTTGGAAAACTGAGCGTTGATTTTATTCTTTCATTCCATTCCCATCTTTAATGGTTTTCTTTGTGAGTTTATTTTCACTAACAATTTAAGTTTCCATCTGAAAATTGATTGTTTTGAAATCTGATTGTTTCTAGCTACTCAAGGTGGAAGTGGCAGCATCGAAGAAAATAATATGACTGGGATTATTGTGATTGCTGTAGTTGTGTGTGTTGTTGGCACATCCATTGTATGGGTGATTGTTATACATCATACAAGGAAAACTAGGGATGATTTTGGTGCACCTGGTGGTACTGCTGTTCCTACATCGGACATTGCTCCATTCAGTAATCCATATAGAGGGTCTACATGCCAAAAGGATTTGAAACAATCTATTACAAATATTTTTCTGGATACCCATTCTGGTAAGCGTTTGGTGGTATTCTTAAATTTTATGCATTTTTCTT